>NW_014580313.1:0-301 GCF_000485595.1 Priapulus caudatus | reverse complement strand
TATATATATATATATATATATATAATAGATATAATTGCTCTCATCTATTCCTGACATTAATGTCTTGGTAGAGAAGAAAACAGTTTTTCAGAATGAGGTTTGCACTAAGTAACATCATTTAATTAGTCGTTTAGCCTTAATGAATTCAACTATGGGTCCAGCGCCATGTTGATAGACGACAACACCTCGCTGATATGATAATCACACACACACACACACACACACACACACACACACACACACACACACACACACACACACACACACACACACACACACACACACACACACACACACACAC
>NW_014580312.1:16814-18386 GCF_000485595.1 Priapulus caudatus | reverse complement strand
GTGACGCTGTGTGATGCGGTGTGACGCTGTGTGATGCGGTGTGACGCTGTATGATGCGGTGTGACGCGGTGTGACGCGGTGTGACGCGGTGTGACGCGGTGTGACGCTGTGTGACGCGGTGTGACGCTGTATGATGCGGTGTGACGCGGTGTGACGCGGTGTGACGCGGTGTGATGCGGTGTGATGCGGTGTGACGCGGTGTGACGCTGTATGATGCGGTGTGACNAGTGTTATTGGTAGGTGATAAGAGTGTTATTGGTAGGGGATAAGAGTGTTATTGGTAGGTGATAAGAGTGTTATTGGTAGGTGATAAGAGTGTTATTGGTAGGTGATAAGAGTGTTATTGGTAGGTGATAAGAGTGTTATTGGTAGGTGATAAGAGTGTTATTGGTAGGTGATAGGCTCTTCATTAACTTCATGCTTACACCTAGCATGGTAGCAGTTGTAACAATAATAGATATATAACAATGATGTGTTATATCTCAAAGAGTGCTGAATAATAGATACCCTGGTGATAATGTTACAAAACTACATACTTTTACACATGAATGTTTCAATAACTACTCTGTTGTACTTGTAGGCAGCATAGTTTAGTTTGAAATTTTGCATTAGGCACGACAAAGGTAAAGATGTCAAAAGACGATGATAGCAAACTCGCCCATGATGAATTTGTCGAAAAGAGAAGAGCATCTCTGGAAAGGTGTGTGGGATCTGATAATTTTTACATGTGTAATCAATTTGATATCGTTAGCCATCACATATATATTAGTAACTATTCAAAGTTGAGTAAAATATTAGATGTGTGATATTCTTGAAAGGTGTGAGTTTAAATTCTCATTGCTGTGACCTGAAGCATGTATTATAAATGAGCAAATATCAAAAATAGAGTTGAACTATAATATGTAATATTTAATATGTACTATTCTCAAATATCCTGAAATTTATTGTAATTTGATTAATCTAACTAACACTAGTTTCACCTGAATCTCGACGCAGGTATCTTAACAGAACGGCATCAAACCCGACCCTACAAGTCGATGCAGACTTTCGTGAGTTTCTGGAGCTGGATGCAGATCTTCCGAAGGCTACGGGAACCTCAGCCCTCAGCGGCGCAGGAGTTATGCGGCTCTTCAATAGAGTCGGCGAGTCCGTAAACAAGATGACATACAAGATGGATGAGGCTGATGAGGTAGGAGCTGTCGCCATGGTTACTCGATTCTTACCTCGTGTGACGTGACGAACCTCGTGTGTGCATGTGTGTGCCCGGGTTGGGGGAGGCATTGCAAGGGATGGCATGTCTGAAGGTTATTTCATTGTTGCGCTGGTGGCCTAGATATTGGGTGCTTGTCATTAAGCTATAAGTGTATGTCATTGTAGCGCTGGGGGTCTGGATATTGGGTGCTTGTCATTAAGCTATAAGTGTATGTCATTGTTGCGCTGGTGGCCTGGATATTGGGTGCTTGTCATTAAGCTATAAGTGTATGTCATTGTTGCGCTGGTGGCCTGGATATTGGGTGCTTGTCATTAAGCTATAAGTGTATGTCATTGTTGCGCTGTTGACCTGGATATTGG
>NW_014580312.1:7447-16064 GCF_000485595.1 Priapulus caudatus | reverse complement strand
GTATGACACTGTGTGACGCTGTGTGATGCGGTGTGACGCGGTGTGACGCTGTGTGACGCGGTATGACACTGTGTGACGCTGTGTGATGCGGTGTGACGCGGTGTGACGCTGTGTGACGCGGTATGACACTGTGTGACGCTGTGTGATGCGGTGTGACGCGGTGTGACGCTGTGTTGTGCGGCGTGACGCGGCGTGACGCTGTGTGACGCGGCGTGACGCTGTGTGCCGCGGCGTGACGCTGTGTGACGCGGCGTGACGCTGTGTGACGCGGTGTGACGCGGTGTGACGCTGTGTGACGCTGTGTGACGCGGTGTGATGCGGCGTGACGCTGTATGACGCGGTGTGACGCGGTGTGACGCTGTGTGACGCTGTGTGACGCTGTGTGACGCTGTGTGATGCGGTGTGACGCGGTGTGACGCTGTGTGATGCGGCGTGACGCTGTGTGACGCGGTGTGACGCGGTGTGACGCTGTGTGACGCGGTGTGACGCGGTGTGACGCTGTGTGACGCTGTGTGACGCTGTGTGATGCGGTGTGACGCGGTGTGACGCTGTGTGACGCGGCGTGACGCGGCGTGACGCGGTGTGACGCGGCGTGACGCTGTGTGACGCGGTGTGACGCGGTGTGACGCGGCGTGACGCTGTGTGACGCTGTGTGACGCGGCGTGACGCTGTGTGACGCTGTGTGATGCGGTGTGACGCTGTGTGACGCGGTGTGACGCGGTGTGACGCGGTGTGACGCGGCGTGACGCTGTGTGACGCGGCGTGACGCGGTGTGACGCTGTGTGACGCGGCGTGACGCTGTGTGACGCTGTGTGACGCGGTGTGATGCGGTGTGACGCTGTGTGACGCGGTGTGACGCTGTGTGCCGCGGCGTGACGCTGTGTGATGCTGTGTGACGGGGGGGGGGGGTAGAGGTGCCGACGATATGCTGTCTAATTGCTGTGATCATCATCTGGGAGCATCACGCAATGACTACATGAGACCAGCTACCTGCCGAGTCATCGTCTAGTATTTGTAACTGTATAGTGAGTGACATGGCCCACCGAATGATGGATGGATGGATGAAAGCAGGACGAGACAGCAGAGATGAGCGATGGGGTGGGGGAAGAGTTAGAGCGAGAGTATGGAGATATGGGAGACAGAGGGATGGAGGGTTGGGATGCAGATCTAGACAATAGAGGATGGAAGGAAGGGCACATGGATACAGGGAAGGATGGGGGCGTGTAGAGATATGTGTGGTGAGGAGGGAGAAGGCTGGAGGATGAGGAGGGAGAAGGCTGGAGGATGAGGAGGGAGAAGGCTGGAGGATGAGGAGGGAGAAGGCTGGAGGATGAGGAGGGAGAAGGCTGGAGGATGAGGAGGGAGAAGGCTGGAGGATGAGGAGGGAGAAGGCTGGAGGATGAGGAGGGAGAAGGCTGGAGGATGAGGAGGGAGAAGGCTGGAGGATGAGGAGGGAGAAGGCTGGAGGATGAGGAGGCGACATCTAGGTTGTTAGGACCGACAGTGCTGTCATCTTGTGTTGGCAACTGTAAATATATCTGTCGCTGGATTTCCGACGGTGTGCAGCTCTCGTGTTGGATCTATAGCATAGGGTCGTTACGGAATTACTGCTACTAACACGAATCTAGTTAATGACGGTAAAGAGATCCACGGTAAATCTGCGTGTGTCAGTTAGGGTAGCCCCACCCGTCTGTAGAGTGGTGTGAATTTTCTTGATTAGGGCACTTTCTGTAATGTTATGGGAAATTATATTGTTCGATTGACTGACCTGTTGGTGGATATTTGCGGTACGTAAAAATGTCATATAAATAAATATATAGATATGTACGCATTTTTTGTTTGTCGTTTTTTCGGTGATCTCTAAAGACTGGCCAGACGTGCTTTATACAACACGTAATCATGTTCATACTGAGTGCGTGCGTGCGTGCGTGCGTGCGTGCGTGGGTCGTGTTCGTGTTTGTGTAGGCCTATGTGTCTGTGTGTGTGCGCGCGTGCGAGTGGTATATATGTGTCTGTGTCAGTGCGCGCATGTGTGGGTATGTGCGTGGGTGGGTGTGTCTGTGTCAGTGGGCGCGTGCGTGTGTGTGTGTGTGTGTGTCTGTGTCTGTGTTAGTGGGCGCGTGCGTGTGTGTGTGTGTGTGTGTGTGTGTTAGTAGGTGCGTGCGTGCGTGTGTGTGTCTGTGTTAGTGGGTGCGTGCGTGTGTGTGTCTGTGTTAGTGGGTGCGTGCGTGTGTGTGTCTGTGTTAGTGGGTGCGTGCGTGTGTGTGTCTGTGTTAGTGGGTATGTATGTGCGTGTATGTGTCTGTGTTAGTGTGTATATATGTGCGTGTGTGTGTGTGTGTGTGTGTGTGTGTGTGTGTGTGTTAGTGGGTATATATGTGCGTGTGTGTGTCTGTGTTAGTGGGTGCGTGCGTGATGGTTCTCTATAGCTCCCTGCTATGCGCTTCTTCAATTTAACCTCTGCCGCACTAACAGTAGCAATGCGGCGAGGAATCGCTCATCGCGGCATACATACATCATGTATGATGACTGTACTGAGTAATCGTTGAAGCTATCCCTCTACCCACAGCAGCCGCGAGCGCTGATGCGCGTGTCTAACGTTGACGCTTCTATCGTCCACCGCTGCCGCATGGCCGCCTCTCGTCTGTCCGCGCCATCCACATATCTCAATCATCCGCCATTATCACGCGCCGCGGCTACCATAGCAACGCGACGCTTATGAGCAGACGAAATCAGTATAGCTGTCATCTCACTGCTGCCCCGATAATCAACGATGTGAACGGTTAATCCACGTCAGTGGCCCCCTCGCTCATCTGTCTTCTGAGGCCAGCTATATACATACAGTGTACATACATACAGTGTATATACATACAGTGTACATACATACAGTGTATATACATACAGTGTACATACATACAGTGTACATACATACAGTGTATATACATACAGTGTACATACATACAGTGTACATACATACAGTGTACATACATACAGTGTATATACATACAGTGTACGTATACATACATACAGTGTACATACATACAGTGTACATACATACAGTGTACATACATACAGTGTACATACATACAGTGTACATACATACAGTGTATATACGTACAGTGTACATACATACAGTGTACATACATACAGTGTACATACATATACAGTGTACATACATACAGTGTACATACATACAGTGTACATACATACAGTATACATACATACAGTGTACATACATACAGTGTACATACATACAGTGTACATACATACAGTGTACATACATACAGTGTACATACATGCTTGCTCCCTGCAGGCGACTGATGCCACGTGCATCAGGAAACCGTATAGACGAGATAGAGAATGATATCACGTTGAGTACATACACACACGCGCGCGCGCACGCACGTACGCACATACGCACGCGTGCACGCACATACTCTTATAGGCTACCATGCTGCGGCAGCCATCGCCGCTTACACTTGCGACCTGCTAACATGTGGCTTTAGTTCAATAGAACCTCCTCCCATCATATATTCCTATTCCCGCGCGCTACGACCACCAGGCTGGCGCGAGAAACACTCGGCACCGTCCCGACAACTTCTGCGTATGTATACCGCTGCCTATATATGCACTCGGTTTTAATTTCGCAGTGCGCCACCTGCACCAGCAGCGACAGAGAGTAAACATTTTAGGCAAGTTACTCTCGTTTCAAGCTAAACGAGTCAGGAAGCAGATAGTGATGCGTGTAAACTAGCGCATGCGCAGACGTATATGCAGTGCTATATGGTGGGGGGGGGGTTATATTTCCTGTGCTGGCTGCTGTGAGTCTCTCACTGGTTTTCGCTGCCTGTCTTTGTTCTCGCGGTGAGAAATCATTAATATCAAGACATAATAATAAAGAAGGTATATTCTTTATATTCTCTTGTTAATATATATATATATATATATACATTCACGTGTATATGTGATGATTCACGTCTCTAAACAGAGCTGCTGCATGTTTAATGACGTCGTGTCTCGTTAATAACTCGCACTGCTTCAGGCACGCTGACGCGTCGAACAGAAGACAACGCTGCGAGACGCTTTCTGCGTGTGGGTGATTTGTCGAGCAGCCGCGACGATGCAATTATAATGAAACAGCCTAGCATTCGATGATGTACCTCCTGCTGAGCTCTCTCTCTCTCTCTCTCTCTTTTCTCTCTCTCTCTCTCTCTTCTCTCTCTCGTCTCTCTCTCTCTCTCTCTCTCTTCTTTCTTTCTCTCTCTCTCTTTCTCTCTCTTTCTCTTTCTCCTTCTCTCTTTCTCTCTCTTTCTCTCTTCTCTTTCCTCTTCTCTCTCTCTCTCTCGCTCTCTCTCTCGCCTCTCTCTCTCTCTCTCTCTTCTCTCGTCTCTTCCTCTCTATAATATATATATATATATATATATATTATATAATATATTATATTATTATCCATGCCATCCGTCCGCCTACGTCCGTCCATCATCCATCCGTCCGTACGTCTTCCATCCATCCATCCATCCATCCGATCCATCTATTGTAACGAGGAAGATGACGTTACCCGGTTCAAAGTAAGATTTGTTGTAAGTTGAAAGTGAAAAGGCAAACTCCAAAGCTCCAAGGTCAGTTGTGTTTCAGCACAATTAGTATTATTCGTTTCTCAACCCACATCGGCCGCAGCGCACAGTAGGCACGCCAGCAGGCGTTGCCTCGCACACTCACGCGATCTCCCTCACAACCAAGAACTTTTCCTTTTATACATTTCTAGAATAAACAAAGAAAGTCACGCGCGCCCGGACAACCACACCCGCTGCCACAGGCACAAACAACTTCACTGCTCAACCGTTTTGCATCTCCATCAATCTCCATACTTATACATCAAACACTCTGCCGCCGACTAACCCATTATGTGCAAACTACTTCGCGACATTTTCTAAAACACAACTACTCATTTCTACCATCTGCAAACCACACTGGTACACCTAATCTCTCTTGTCTTCTCCCCCTTCATCTCTTTCTGCGTTACCTTCTGACTCTTCTATCTCGGTCTTTTCTTCTCGCTCTTTACCGCACTCTCCCTACTTTATTGTTCCCCCATGCCTCTCTCTCGCCTTCGAAGATTTCATACGAGAAATCACGATTTTCGGGCAGAAGTTGACGCTTTTTTTCCCACCCGGAGATAAGATCGATTTCAATAACAGGAGGCCTGTCAGGTGATAGCTTTAATGTTCTTCCAGCTGACACCGCAGCGCCGCCTCACCGTTATCTGCCCCCGTCTGCCCTGCGACTTCTCGTCATGCATACAAAAACCGCTCACTATGGCAACCGTGCATTCCATGCCGGCCGCCGGCAGGCGTCCCACCACCTGGGACAAACTATTGGCTTCACCAAGTGTTAATTGGCGCATCGGCATCAAAGCCGCTGCTCGGCCTGCCCGCCTCGCATATCCACTAAGTGTCGTTTGAAAAGATATCGCGAGACGCGAAGCGATGATTAGGCACGCGCTGCTCGTTTCCGTAAACCCCAAGACCGGCCGCGGGCGCGCAATGGTAATGCGGTATAGCGGCCCGTAGACACAGTTTCTATCTATGATTAGGCGCAGTATGCAGCCTCCCTCGGGCGCGGCGATATCTCATGAATCATATATATATATACAGTAAATGTGTGTGTGTGTGTGTGTGTGTGCTGTCGTGTGTGTGTGTGTGTGTGTGTGTGCGTGTGCGTGTGCGTCGCTGCCGGTGCAGTGTGCGTCGTGCGTGTTGGTGTCGTGTTGCTCGTGTGTGCGTGTGCGCTGCTTGCGATGTGTCGTGTGTGCGCTGTGTGCGCTGCGTGCCGCGTGTGTGTGTGCTTTGTGCGGGCGTAGGCCTCTGTGTACCCCGTTCGCCGGGCGTGTACATGTGTGCCAATGCTGTGTTTGTGTGTGTGCGGGCGTGTACATGTCCCGTGCATCTGCTCGTGTTTGTCTCTATTTCCTGGTACGTGCGTGCGTGCTCGGTGGCTGTGCGTTGTGTGTATCAGCTATGTGGGTGTGTTTGTTTGTGCTCCGGCGTGTGCTGTGCCGTCGTGCTTATCGTGGTGTGTGTGTGTAAACGCCTACAGCTATTAGTGAACTCGGGTTTATCCACAACCGGATTTGAGCAGCCTTCCATATAAGTAATTAAGAAACTCATTGCCATCTTATTAAATAATTAACAGTGTAAGGTATGTAGTAAAAATTGTTTAAGCAATGTCCTAGGGTATTTCGTCCAGCGCGTTTTAATCCGACCCAATTGCGTTTTAGAGTCTCTGGCCGTTCAGTATTTGGAGATCCGCTCATTCCTCAGAGCTAATATCTGTATGCGCATTTTAATCGCTATCGTGACCAAAACATCGCATGCGTGAACCAACAGTTAGATTCGATTTCTGGTGTTAATGTTAAAAGTAATTAAATTTAATTTCAAAGCTTAGTGTATTTCAATTGTTAGGGTGATGAAGGCAAGATGTTGAACATTTTGTTGAGTTTATGCTAACATGTTCTCAATTAAATTTGCAACGTTGGTAAACTTGCCGTTTGTTGTTTTTGAAAATAAATTCAGTACTTTTAGAAAATGATTTTTACAATGATTGTGAAGGAATTTGTATATCAGGCAATTATTTTGGAAATTGTGAATTAATTGACAAGTTAATAAATTGATTTCGTTATTCTGTAATATTGATTTTAAATTTTGAATTTGAAATGATTTTGAAACATGTTTTTTAGAAGAAGATGGCTTTCCATACATAAGTCGTATACGTACCATACCTCTTGCTGCTACTAATTTATACCAACACCCAGGCCCACCAATACCTAGCTGAACCCTGATGTCTATGAGTCATGCAGCAATGCATATAATTCTAGCCCTTTTTCTCGGACGTCGCAGAATTTACATTTAGACATTCCGCGGACTCAGGAATTTGACTTTAGTGCGCAACCAAGATATCTCGCTCTATGGACTGTCGCAGCATCATCTCACGACGACGCTCAGGCGGATAGGGTGCGGCCTCGTACATCGCCTTCATCCACGACGCTTCAGGCGATGCGGTGCTGGCCACGTACATCGCGCCTCATCCAACGACCGACTCAGGCGATGGGCGGTGCGGCCACGATACATGCCTTCTATCCACGACGTCAGTGCCGATGCGGGGTCGGGCACGTTACATCGCGCTCATTCCACGACGCTCAGGCGATTGCGGCGTGCGGCCACGTACATGCGCGTCGCCTCATAACCACGCACGCTCAGGTCGATGGGGTGCGGCACGCTACATCGCCTCAATCCCACCAACGCTCAGCGCGATCGGCGGTGTGCGGTCACTACATTCGCCCTCATCCACGACGTCTCAGGCGATGGGGTTGCCGGCCACGTTACATCGGCCTCATCCACGACGCTCAGTGCGGACTGGCCCGGGTGCGGCCACGTACATCGCCCTTCATCCACGACGCCTAGCGATGGGGTGCGGCCACGTAATCGCCTCATCCAACGACGCCTCAGGCGATCGCGGGGTGCGGCACGTACATCGCCCATCCACGAACCTCAGGCGATGGGGCGTGCGTGCCAGTACATCGCCTTCAGTCCACCGAGTATACGCGCACGCGAACACACTCGATAACAAGCGATAACAATAATTCCGCACGCTGGCGTCGCTGCGTTACAACAACGGATAGGTGCGGAAGATCACGCGCTCGTGACTACCTGCAGTCTCTCACGGCAGCGGCGGCGGCGGCGGCGGCGCTGATCACGCTGCTATAACATTACACACCTGTCATCGCCGCACGACACCTGCCATCGCGCCGCATATAACCTGCGACTGATATTCACGCTTGCTTTCCCACAACGCTAATTATGTCCTAACGTGCACCTATATATACCACGATTCGATTTTTTCAACAAACATAGCAAAGCCTGCCACAAAACGCACACAGAAACACACGCGCACACACACGCACGCACCAAGGCTCAAAAGCACACACGCACGCACGCACCAACGCTCACACACACGCACGCACACACGCACGCACGCACACATGCACGCACGCACACACGAACGCTCACACACACGCACGCACGCACCAACGCTCACACACACGCACGCACACACACACGCACACACGAACGCTCACACACACNGCATGCACGCACACGCTCACACACACACACACACACACACCACACACACACACACACACACACACACACACACACACACACGCGCACGCACGCACAATACGTACGGCGCCGTGAGACAGGATATGTGCAGTTTTCCTATAAATGTACAGCCGCTGCGCACAGCTGCTGTCATTGACTATATTATCTACCCTAGCTGTTGAACACGTCTGGCCACGCGTACAACCTCTACAACGATACAGTGAAACACGTAGCTATAGGCACGTCGCATTCATCCCAACGATACAGTGAAACACGTAGCTATAGGCACGTCGCATTCATCCCAACGATACAGTGAAACACGTAGCTATAGGTACGTCGCATTCATCCCAACGATACAGTGAAACACGTAGCTATAGGCACGTCGCATTCATCCCAACGATACAGTGAAACACGTAGCTATAGGCACGTCGCATTCATCCCAACGATACAGTGAAACA
>NW_014580312.1:1677-3215 GCF_000485595.1 Priapulus caudatus | reverse complement strand
ACACACACACACACACACACACACACACACACACACACACACACACACACACACACACACACACACACATACATACATATGCATCAAGAGTCCATAATAGCAATGGACTCTATATCTCTCTATATCTCACAGTCTATATCTCTCTATATCTCACAGTCTATATCTCAATATCTCTTCTATTATGGACTCTTGATATATGCATACACACACGCACGCACGCACACACACACGCAACGACACAC
This sequence comes from Priapulus caudatus, assembly GCF_000485595.1. NCBI lineage: Eukaryota > Metazoa > Priapulida > Priapulimorpha > Priapulimorphida > Priapulidae > Priapulus > Priapulus caudatus. Next base: position 2,973 of record NW_014580312.1, on the reverse strand, counting down.
ACACACGCGCGTGCATGCACACATATTACACACACGCACACACACACACGCACGCACGCACGCACACATGCGTGTGCACGCACACATACACACACGCACACACACACGCACGCACGCACACACGCAACGGCACACACACACACCTGCGCGCACGCACACATACACACAAATACACGTACACACATATTCACGCACACACACAAATACATACCGTGATACTAATACTCTCACTTTTATCAATGTACAGTTATTATAATAATAAATAAAACAAAATAAATGAATAAAACAACTGAGAGCATCTTTAAGTTAAAGCTTTCTACACGGATCTTGTTTCTCATTTTAAATATTCATTAAAGGGATCGTTTACTCTAGATTCTAGGGTTATTTTCAGTTCATTTAGGTTAAATTACGCTACTATACGCGCACAAGCCCCCGAGGGTGAAACGGAAACGGAAACGGTGAATTGTGTCGGCGTAGGATCCGCACACTCGATATAATTATAAGCGGGGCGTGCAAATATAAATATCTGTCTGCCGATCGTAGAAAATCACTATGAGTGTGCAGTAAACAAAGTCCACGTATAGAACATTTTCCTGCTACTGTATAATAACGAATTATGAGTACACAATAAGGAGTGGTACAGGAATTTACTCTATAATTCTGATTTACTGATGTTTTAGAATTAGGGTTAGGCAAATAAAAGCACTTAAAGGGATAGTAGACTTTAGGATTTTACTGTATATAACGTATTTTACTGTATAACAACCTCGTCCTATACCCAACGTATTTGTTACCATGATACCTAAGGTTAATTTTATATAATTAGTTACACTTCAACCGCTACGAGAATTTGAACGGCAGCCATTGAACCCGCGGACCGCGCTGCCACCTGAAAAACGTGCGTATTTGCACAATTTACTTTTGCACATTACCGGACCGAGGGCCTAATTCACAATGAGTGCAAAATTTTATTATATCATACCTAAATGCTATTTAGAACGAACGAATGTTTATTTTAGTTGACAAATTTCATCCATAATATTAACTGCAAACTAATATAATACATGTCGTTTGTAATGATATTACAATCTTTTGCTTTTAAATTAATGTAAATAAGAAAACACCCTTCGCGTCTGTAGTCCCCTTGCTCTGGAAAGCTGGTTCTTTGGCAAACTTATCAGATCGTGCGCCTTGAGTGGCGCCACCGTCGTTGTAATCAAAACTGTAGTCGTTAGTTTAAAGACATTTTTAATAATAATTTCTAATATGTGATGTGAACCAATGAAAACTTTTTAT
>NW_014580312.1:0-1216 GCF_000485595.1 Priapulus caudatus | reverse complement strand
TAGATATATATATACTATATATATATATATACATATATATATATATATATATATATATATATATATATATATATATATATTATATCAGGGGTTAATAATGACAATGTATGTATGTATGTATGTATGTATGTATGTAGGTATGTATACGCTTACTGCACAGTCGCTTGCGATCTAGGCCGGGCGAGTCAATAGTAGCTCAATATCATCGGTCTGTGTACGTGACACAACTGCTAGGCTCCTTCTCTTACCTGCAGATAGATAGATACCCGGGTGAATTGTGAGAACGCCGCTAGTTGACCAGCGCTGACAGTCGATATCGGCTGGCTAAGTGCTATGAACATCATCCGTATTCGTGAGTGCATGCGTGCGAGTATGTGTTTATGTGCGAGCATAGAATCGTGCGTGTGCGCGCGCGTGTGCGTGCGTGCGTGCGTGTGCGTGCGTGCGTGTGTGTGGGTGTGTGTGTGGTGGGTGGCTGTATTTGCAGTTGCGTGCATGTGTACGTCCGTGTATGCCTGTGTGTGTGCGTGCGTGCTTGCGTGTTCGTGCATGTGCTTGCGGGTGCGCATGCGTGTGTTACTGCTCGCGCTCCTGCGCGTGCGTTCGTGCGTTTCGCTGCGTGCGTGTGCGTTTCGCTGCGTGCGTGTGCGTGCACGAGCGCGTGTCGGTGCGCATGCGCATGCTACAGCGCGTGCTCCCGCTGATCAGACCTGCGCTGTAGGCAGTGTGTATCAGCAGCAAGCTGCTAACGGGCGCACAGTCACTGCCAGCCCCGGATCCGTGGCAGCGGCATCACGCAGAGAGAGAGCGAGAGCGGTCGCGTTTCTACACGGCACTGCTCCCATGTTCGCTCGCCGGTGCGGGGTTCTGGATGCAATATTACAGTGTGTGGTTTCATTTGTAAGCGTTCTAGTAGGTAAGGTCTCTGTCTCCGTGCCCCTGCCGCAGGCATTCACCGTGTTGGACCGCTACGTGTGTATGTGTGCATTCGTGTGCGTGCGTTCGCGTGTTTTCTTGTGTGTGTGTGTGTGTGTGTGTGTTGATGAAGCAGGATCCGTGGCATTGCAACCGAAGATGACAGACACGAAGAAGACTGCGTGATCACGTAACATTCACGCACACCGTTCGTTCTCTCTCTCTCTCTCTCTCTCTCTCTCTCTCTCTCTCTCTCTCTCTCTCTCTCTCTCTCTCTCTCTCTCTCTCTCTCTTGCTCATC
>NW_014580311.1:11632-18387 GCF_000485595.1 Priapulus caudatus | reverse complement strand
GAGGGGAGAAGGAGGGATGAGGGAGGGTAACATCTGCGCGCACCCCGCAGCCCGTGCACAACAACTACAGACAGGTACACCGCGCGTGCGGGGGGAGAGGGAGGGAGAGGGAGAGGGGAATGTGGGGGAACAAACATATATTAAATTAATATATGAGTGATCACTGTTTATCGTCGTAGTTTCTCTCCACCTCACTGTCTCTCTCTCTATCTCCTGCAGTCGGATGACATTCCCATGAGCAACATGGACAGCAACCACGCCGCGCAGCAGAACGTAAGTCACGAGAACAAGCGGGCGAGCCGGGTGCCTTCTGGCGGGGTCGCCGTCCTGCCCACTAACGTGCCACCTCCCGTAAGTCGGCCCCCGCCGCCGCCGTCACCGTCACCGTCGTCGTGGCGGTGAGGCGTGCGGTCAGGGTCAGCATGCTGATTAATCGCACGTGTGTTGTGTGTGAGCCCCTGCACTCTGTGGACGCACGTGTGGGAACCATCACCAAGGGGGTGGGTGGGGCGAGGGGGTGGGTGGGGCGAGGGGGTGGGTGGGGCGAGGGAAGCATGAGGGGCTGTCGTGGGGGGATCGCACGTGGGGAGCAGCAGCAGCAGCAGCAGCAGCAGCAGCAGCAGCAGAGCAGGGGTACAGCGTGGTCAGCGCGTGTTGTCGGCATAGCATCCGTGAAGCCACCCCTCTGCTTCCTCATCCGCACGATCTGTCTGCTTGCACGACGCGGACGTAGTTTTGATTGGTGGGGCTTGATACGTTCTGTGTGTGCGTACGGTACGTGCTAGTGAGTGAGTGCGTGCGTGAGTGCGTGAGTGCGTGTGTGTGTTCATGCATACTCGTGTCTGCACATTGCCCAAACGGGCATGCAGTGCATGTCTTTGCGCGCGTGTGTGTACGTGTATGCGTGCGTGCGTGCGTGCGTGCGTGTGCATGTATGACACATTTGATTTNCTCTCTCTCTCTCTCTCTCTCTCTCTCTCTCTCTCTCTCTCTCTCTCTCTCTCTCTCTCTCTCTCTCTCTCTCTCTCTCTCTCTCTCGCTCTCTCTCCCTTTCTTGCCATGTGTTCCGCGAATGTGGCGCTCCTACATATACATTGACATTTTAATAGAATTGGTAGAATAGGTAGTGTAGTGTGATGTTACTGCCGCTGTGTTACTACAAGTTATGTGTGTAGATAACCATGAATGATTGCGTATAGCACAAGCACGTTGTAGCAGCTGCTATTTTTTCATTTCAATAACGAAGGTGATTTCAATCAGATTAGAATTTAGTCGAAGTAAATTATTTAATAATTAATTGACTAACTAACACGGGATCTGAAGCCATTTCTTTAATGCTCGCTCGTGTGTTTTTCTATGGCAAAGCTAATATAAGTCGTGCGTGAGAAATGTTGCAAGCTTAAACCCGATTCGGCATCCAAATTCTTTTCATTGTGCCGCTGGATTGTAAATACGACATAATCATATTCGGTTGCCGATGTATGAGAGTAAATGTCAAGCCGCGATGATTGCTAGAAGTATCCACGTTGCCATTGCTATTAGCATAAAGCTGTATTTAGTCGAGCGATAGTGAGATATCACTGTGAGCGGGAATAGAGCGAGTATCGAGTGCAGACACTACAGTCCCACTCACGTCCTCATAGCTGTGGATCTCCGTCAGAGAACTGTACTCCGCTGTGTTATTCATGACGTACATTCATTAACTCCCCTCCTCTCCCTCCTGCGTTCCTCCCCTGCACTCTGTGTACTAAAATGTACCTGTGTGTTCTCCACCAGAGAACTGTCATCAGATGTGTTATTCATGTCGTACTTTCAATGAAGGAACATTGGTTCCTCCCCCTTATCTGTGTTACTAAAACATATCTGTGTATCTCCACCAGAGAATTGTCCTCAGCTGTACATGTGTTATTCGTGACGTACTGTCTGCAATTACTTTGTATTCCTCCGCTGCCCCCGTGCTCTGTGTACTACTAAATATCGACTGCTTGGTCATGCTGCGTGCGCCGTGTCTCTTTTGCACGCCCGCACACACACGGAGCGTAGAACTACCGGCTCAGACAGTCCGGTAACTACCTACCAGTCTTCTCACTTACTAACTCATGACGTCGGTGTATAACTAAATAAACTAACTCATTAAATAAGTTCATTCGGTTGGTAGAATAATTAACTAACTAACTAACTAGCTAACTAACTAACTAACTAACTAACGCGTCAGTGTGTCATGGCTACGTGTGTTCTAGTCGTCTGTTCGTCTGGACTGCAGCGGCGACACCTAGTGGATTTGCGAGCATGTTCTATTGTTTACTGCAACGGTGTAAGCGTCGGCGATGGGGCCAGGCAATGCCACCTGTGCAAGCATGTTCTCTTCTTTCCTGCAGTGTGAGCGTTGGGCGATAGGGTTAGGTTATGCCACGCACACGAGTATGAGCATGTTCTATTGTTTACTGCGGCAGTGTGAGCATCAGCGACGGGCAATGGGGTCAGGTTACGCTGCGTGCACATGCTAGCATGTTCTATTGTTTCCTGATGTGACGGGCCAGGTAATGCTGTCGTTGCGTGCGCGAGCATGTTCTATTGTTTACTACGGCGGTGGCCAGAGCTGTCGTCTCTCCCGGTGGAGGCAGGTTGCCGTGGCGACGCAGCGCGGCAGCAGGTGACGGACGTTAACGATATGTTGTCTCGTGTGTGTTTGCAGAGAAGGGCACGGGATGCTTCGGAGCGAGCAAGAAGAAGGACGACCAGAAACCCGACCAGAAGAAATCTCCAACAAGGTATGCGTTCATCGATCGCCGGTGGCGGCCGTACGCGCGTTCACCTTTTATGCTCACACACGGCTGTTCGGAAGTTAGAAATATAAATATGCCGTATCTGTTAGCTAGGAAGCTTTATCTACGTAACCTTGTCTGATAGGGAGAGAGGGAGAGAGAGACAGAACGAGTACCTCACCTTTAAGCGCTTTACAACTTTTAAAAGTGAGAATTGAACCCACCCTCCAACCTTATAATGTTTAATGGTTCTAAACTGAACAGTACTCTTACCTTTAAATGCCCCTCAACTCTTCTGGAAACCCCTCCACACCAACCCACCCACCCACATGCGAGTACTACGGACGCGTGACGGATGGCTTCTTGTTTTTCCTCTGCGGCGGCAGCGGGAAGTACCAGACGGACATGAAGGTGACGCCGGGCATGCTGGCTCTGTGGAACCCGGACGTCGTGCGCGTCTACCTGCCGCTGCTGAAGGACTGCTCAAACCCAGAGACCCTCGAGGCAGCCGCCGGAGCCATACAGAATCTCTCAGCATGTTTCTGGCAGGTGTGTGTGTGTGTGTGTGTGTGCGTGCGTGCGTGCGTGTGTGTATGTATGTGTCATGGCTGTACACACGTGTGTATGTATGTGTCAGGACTGTACAAACACGTGTATATGTATGTGTCATGGCTGTACACACGTGTATCGTTACAGCCATCGGTGGACATCCGTGCGGCGGTGAGGAAGGAGAAGGGTCTGCCCGTGCTAGTAGAGCTGCTGCGCATGGACGACGATCGCGTCGTCTGCGCCGCCGTCACCGCCCTTCGCAACCTGGCCATCGACCAGCGCAACAAGGAACTCTCTCTCTCTCTCTCTCTCCTCTCTCTCTCTCTCTCTCTCTCCTCCTGGCTTCATTAACATCATCCTCTCGTTACAGCGCTCACTCACGCCTCCTTGTCTCTCGCTCTCTCTCTCTCTCTCTCTCTCTCTCTCTCTCTCTCTCTCTCTCTCTCTCTCTCCTCTTTCTCTCTCCCTCTCTCTCTCCTCCTGGCTTCTCTCCCTCTCTCTCTCCACCTGGCTTCATTAGCTAGCATCATCCTCTCGTTACAGCGCTCACTCACGCCTCCTTGTCTCTCGCTCTCTCTTCACAGATGGGTCCGCCATATAGGCCGGGAGAACCCGTCTACGCCAAGGTCAACCGAGACAAGAAGGTCGCGACGGCCGCGCAGCACCCCCCGAAGAGCGACTACTACGACCTTGACACGCGACCTCTGCAGCTCGACACATCCGATCCCCAGGCCGCTGACTCCTGGGTGTGATGTCATCGACGCGCGTTGCCACGACGACGACGACGACGACGTCGTGGCGACCGCGGGGGAGAGTGTGTACATGTGTGTGTGTGCGTGCGACAGCGTGCGTAGACTGCCCCCGGCTGTGCAGCTTTCCTTACTAATCGCATGGGTTGCGGTGCGGCGGCGGCGGCAGCAACGGAGGAGAGCGAGCGACGGACTTTCCTCAGCAGTGCCCTCTACTGGCTAACACTAACCCCTGCGCTAACCCGCCGCCGTGTGGACGCACGATGGCGCCACCTGTTCTTCGCCGACCGGGCGCCGCCGGGCAGGTTTTTCGTCTGCTAACTAACACGATGGGATGCTCGCGGTGATAGATGGCGCTGCTTCGTAACACGGCGCGTGCGTGCATGCATGCGTGTGCATGGTATGGCTGGGACCGTCGGTGGATGAGCGATCGCGCCACTGCCCCGCCCCACACGCCGGGACCTCCACCACTAACTGCATCTCGTGCTTACAAACTACTAAACTAAATGCCTGTGCAGAGACTAGAGGTGGCTGTGGGTGAGAGAACCGGACAGAGAGACTGACCGGCGTCCGGGCGGGGCTGCGGCCGCGCGCACGGGAACTGACCCGACCACGCGGGGCAGCGCGCAAACCGCATGCGACGCGACGGCCGCACGCCCCCTGGCGGCGAGCGCCGGGACGAGCAGCCGCGTGGAGAATTGCTGCCATCTATAGGTTGTGCCGTGTGACGTTGATGATTAACTGTAGTTAGGTAATCCTCTCGTAGTGAGCCTTAGATCTGATGACCAATCATGCATGGCAACATGTGCACGTATGCACACACACGCACGCAGCACGCACGCACGCACGCACATCAAATGCACACACAAATATGCATGTGTCCACACTCATGTACACGCACACACGCGCACGCGCACACACGCACGTGTGTACGTACAAACAAACACCCTCAGACACACACACGCACGTTCACGCGCACGCACATGCACACGCACGCCCGCACACGTACACGTGTATGCCCCCTCTCCCCCACGTTGCCTGCTGTGCAGCATTAGACTAACACTCATCTCTCTCGCGCCGTACGAGTAGATAGAGAGAGAGAGAGAGAGAGAGAGAGAGAGAGAGAGAGAGAGAGAGAGAGAGAGAGAGACAGAGAGAGAGAGAGAGAGATGATGATGATGATGATGAGGATGATGATGATGAGGACATGTAATTAACTGTATATAGTTTTTGATGTTTCTCACGACGCCGCGATGTTGCGTGTCGTCGTATGTCATTGCGCGGCGCGGCGTCGTGGACAGGTCACGTGGCTTACGGCGACGCCCTCTAGCGGTGGTGCCCTCTAGGGGCAATGGCGGCGGTCGTGTACAGATACGAGGAAGGCGCGTTACGAAGCTCGAAGGTTGTTCAGAACGACGATCCGTGTGCTTTGCGTGTATAAAGTCGTTAGTTAATCCATCGTTTCCCGCTTAATTCGAAGTGTAGGTGGCGCCAGCGTGGCCTCTGACCGACCGGATGTGCAGCTGTTTTTATCGCGAATTCGACGACGTCGCCGCGGCGCAGGCGTAACAACGCTTCACGTTTTTATTTTAAATCATCGAGTCTATTTACAAGATGTATTACAATTTTATTCTTTACACGGTTAGAGTAATATTAATAATAATAACTATTATAGGATGATTCAAGTGAGAGAGAGAGAGAGAGAAGGGTGATAGAGAGATTGGGGGTGAATATATATATATATATATATATATATATATATATATAGTATATAGTATATGTTAGAAGAAGGAACGAGGAAGGACGGCATACGATGTACATAGTTGGTTTTTTTGCGCAACCGTGAGATGGTGCTTGATTATGACACAGCAGATATCGGTTGTGACAACTAACACACGCGTGTAAGCTTATGTCGAGCGCATCGCATACTAGCGTGACCGTGCGATGGCGCCACTAACCATGTTTCACCCCTAATGGCGATGAACTCTTGTTGGCTTTTACTTTAACCGCCACCTGCGCGCGCCCACACTGATTCATTCCTCCTCGTAGTAGTTAGTGATTGAGGTTGTTCGTGCGATTCTAACCTTATCAGCCATTGATTGCCCTTGTCTGCGAGGGACCAGTCCAACATGTAGCTTGTTTGTGTGCTGTTAAGTTAGTGTAAGGCAGTGATGGTAATACTAGGCGGAGCACGCACCCTTCCCCTCTCCTCCTTTACTCATACACTAGACTCTCTTAATGAGCCTGTGTTCCTCTCCGCATTCAACCCTCATCCTCCCCTACTTCTTCAATACACCTCTACCTATACTCCTCCCTTAACCTCCCCCCTTCATACCTCCCTCCTCCCTCCCTTTTCCCCTACCCTCCTACGTTCTCTCTTGTGGACGCATAGCATCCCAGCAAAGGGGAGAATTGAATTTGTGAGAAGGTTGGGTGGAATGGGATGTTAGAGGAGTTAGAAGGAGGTGTATGAGGTGTATGAGGTGTATGAGGTGTATGAGGGGGAGGCATGAGGTGTATGAGGTGTATGAGAGGGAGGCATGAGGTGTATGAGGTGTATGAGGTGTATGAGGTGTATGAGGTGTATGAGAGGGAGGCATGAGGTGTATGAGGTGTATGAGGTGTATGAGGTGTATGAGGTGTATGAGGTGTATGAGGTGTATGAGGTGTATGAGGTGTATGAGGTGTATGA
>NW_014580311.1:5019-10715 GCF_000485595.1 Priapulus caudatus | reverse complement strand
CGCGTGCGTGCGTGTGTGTGTGCGTGCGTGCGTGTGTGTGTCTGTGTATACGTACCTGCAGGGCAATACGGACCACAATATAAAACTATATACACATAGTGACGATTCATTTCTATTGTAATATATATATAAGATAACGATATATCATAATAAACCTTTTTAATGTGACAGGCCTAATCCGATGTTACTTTCATTTCTTATCTTTGTGTTTTTTATCAACTACTCCACACAGTTCTACTAGTAGTTTGCGGACAAGCAAACCAGAGGCGAGTACCACATATTTTACTGTGTGAATCCATGTTTGAAGATGTGTGAAATTGCTTCGATTAATTAGCATCGAACGACTGTATTATAAATTGTTATTATTATTATTAGTATAAACAATGATAAATATAGCGCGGTTCTATCAATCATTAATGGTTTGCACGAAAAGCACTGTACAAGTATTTCTATCTCGTTTATAAATGAAAATTTTACTCGTTAAAATCTATGCTCGGCAATGCATGCCTTCTTTGTTGACTTTTCTTGCTGTTAAACGAAAAAGTAACACACACATCAGATCTGAACTACTCAGAAATTGTACCTTTGCTCGTGTGTGTAACATGTTGGAATAGGATCGGGTTGTCCCGAGTTCAATTATTGTGAGGTAACTTCGTAAAATATTTTCAAACTTGTTGAGTAAAATTTAACACACAGATTCGTTCTGAAGATGTAAGGAATGGTGGGTTTGGGTGCTAGCGTATCGTGCTGGGCTGGTACTCAATAATCCAGGATTCAAATCTTGTCAATTACTATGGTAAGATATTTTCGAGATGTTGTTAGGCGAAATATAAACACAACTTGACCATGACCTTGACTTTAATCGAGTGATGTAAACATATTGAAAATGGCTCAAGGATATGGGCTTGAGCTCAAGGCTATGGCATTGGCCTAGTTTTGTAAAAATTTAAAAATTGGAAAATGTAATGGCCTTGAGCCCAAGGCCACGGAAAATTTTAGAAATGGGAAAATTGGTCGAGCCAGATTATATACTGACTAGCTTATATACTGACTGGTATATGCAGCGGAGACCCTACATGCAAGGTCTGCTTTCTATTTCATAAGTAAGGCCTACTGGTGGACTATTATCATGGAAATCTATGCTGGGATAACCCCTCATCATTTTAGATTCATAATTTTGGCAAAATATTCTTCTTCTTGGGAGATATTGCGCATGCGCGAGCACCGTTTCAGACGCAGTACGGCCTAAATAAAAGTACCGGTACGTAATATAGCTTGATGCGGGAGAGAGTTGTGGGAGACTGAGGAAAAGTGGCAGGGAAGACAGCCGAGGGGCGGTGGAAGAAGAGGGAGGGCTGAGCGTGCGACAAGGGAGACAAGGGAAAGGGCGGGCGGGGATGAAGTAGTAGTTTTGCACCCTAGTGGCTATGGCGCTCTCTATGGATGCATATGGTTATCTCTATTATCCACTCCTGGTATTATTCATGTATAAGTCGCACCCCCTATTTTGCCTTGAGAAGTTGGTACAAACATTGGTACATTAACAAGATTTCTTATCCTCGTCTATAAGTCGCACCCCCTGATTTTATTGAAATTGTGTACAAAAAACTGTGGTTTATACACGAGTAAATACGGTACATACTGCAATATCAATATTGTATAATATTACTATATATTTACATCTATCTATATATGTTATTATATCAAGAGCGTATAAAGAAGGTGTTCTTTATACTTCTTTATACGCTCTTGTATATAAAGATATACTTCATTATACCTTCTTATACCTTCATTATACGCTCTTGTATATATGTATATATATTTATATATATATTTTTATAGATCTCTATATTATACACTCCTGGTAATATGATATGCACGGAACCAAAATTTGGACACCAAAATTCGGACAAGTAAATATTTCTTCTTGTTGCCCGACAGGACAACCAGATTTGAACATAAGCGTCGCAGGCCTGACACACACACACACACAACACACACACACACACACACACACCACACACACAACACACACACGACAACACAACACACACACCACACACACACACACACACACACACACATATATATATATTATATAACTTTGCCTAAGCATACAATCCGCTTGCAATGTGCCTGAGTGTGACATAGTATCAAGTATTATTAATAGTATAACATAGTATTAATTAAGGTATTATTAATAGTATAACATAGTATTAAGGTATTATTAATAGTATAACATAGTATTAAGGTATTATTAATAGTATAACATAGTATTAAGGTATTATTAATAGTATAACATAGTATTAAGCTATTATTAGCTAATGATAGTATGTATTTGTTTCATGTTCCGATGATAAATAACTACATTGCAAGTTTTCAAAAACACCAGTTATCGCACACTCAAAGCTTTATCACCCACACTGTAAGGTACACAAACACACAGATTTTATCTAACATGATCCACTTGTGATTTCCCTATATTAGTTTCACGTTTGAACGATAAAGAACTGAATTGCAAGTAATTAAATCGTCATAGTAAGTTAGCTGCACACACAGGGCTATACCTACATTAGCTGCGTATATACGAGATAGATTAGGAAAAAATTCGTCAAATTGTGAAAAAAGTATAAAAATTTGCGTACACTTTGCATACTTTGTATGCTCTTTCATTTAAAAGCAGGACACACGCGATCCAAACTACAACTTCGGCGCCATCTTGAATTTAATAAATGGCCGCCGTTCATTTGCTTAAAAAATAGCTATTCTCGGTTTAATAATCTTTCGTCAGACTTGAAAAGTTGAACTGGACAGACGTAATTTGGGTTACTATTTCAAGCAACAACGTGATGCATGTGCATCCAAGGGGGATCTGACAGCGGCGAACGGACGTGCTGGACCTTAGAGATGAGAGAGACGGAGAAGACGAGGAATGAAGAGAGAGGAGAGAGCGCAAACCGGGAGAGGCGAAAAGAAATGAGAGAGAGGAAGCACGAGCGTGAGAATCGGCGGGGAGAGACGTGTTTCGGAGCAACACCTCTGAATTCAAAATGGCCGCCGTTTCATTTCTTTAAAAAAATAGCTATACTCGCGTTAATAATCTTCATAAGACGTTTGAAAAGTTAACTGACAGAGTAATTTGGGAGCACGTTACTAATTTTCATACAACGAAGGGGATGAGGCGTGATGCATCTGTGATCAAGAAGCAGCGGATTCAAATAGGGCGCGCCAAATAAAAAATTACAAACTTTAGCAAATATTTGCCTGTTCACAGAGAAGAGTCATAGAGGACAGTGAAAATTGCCGACTGCGCGCAGTAATACCCATCCGGCCAAGTCCGACACGTGCCGTATCCAACACGCGTTGGAAACGATGCGAAAAAAAAAACACGATTTTATCGTTGGAGTTCTTAAACACGCATTTTTCAACGTGCCGGCTTCTTCAAGGTAAAACGCGACGTGTACACAAGCAGTTCAAGAACTCACCGCGCGCCGAGCACCACGCACGCACATTAGACGATAGCTATACGCCCGCGAGAAGCGCACGGCACGCACGCCACAATAACAGATAGCTACTATGCGCGCCACCGAGCACGCACGCACATACAGAGCTATATACGCGCGCGAGCACGCACGCAACAATACACAGCGTACCTATACCGGCGCGCGAGCACGCACGCACATAACAGGTACCTATTACGCCCGCGGAACGCACGCATGCACGCACATAACAGATAGCCTATATACGGCGCGCGAGCACTCGCAGCGCCACATAAACAGGTACCTAACGCCCGCTGATGAACGCATCGCACGATAACACGATAGCGATACTGCCCGCGAGCAGCGCACGCACATATCCAGGTACCTATACTGCGCGCGAGCACGCACGCACAGAAAGAGGTACCTATACGCAACGCGAGAAACGCAGACGCACATAATAGAAGGCGTATATACGCGCGCGAAGCACGCACGCAAAACATAAACAGACACCTTAACGCGCGCGAGCACGCCACGCACATAAACAGGTACCTATACGCCGCGAGAACGCCGCATGGCGAACGCACATAACAAATAGCTATATACGCGCGCCGAGCACGGCACGCACATAACAGCCGTACCTATATTACGCCCGAGAACGGCACGCACATAACAGGATAGCGATACGGCGAGGCGCGAGCACGCACGCGCACATAATGTTTAACCGTATACGCCCGCGAGAACGCCACGCACGGCAACATAACTAGATAGCTTATATACGCGCGGCGGCACGCACGCACAGAAGAGAGTACCTATTTACGCCCGCCGAGAACGCACGCACGCCACAGAACAGATAGCTATATACCGCGCGCGGAGCACGCACGCACAGAAGAGGTACCTATACGCACGCGGAGAACGCAACCGCACATAATAGAAAGCTATATACGCGCGCGAGCGACGCCACGCATATAAACAGGTACCTTATAGCGCCCGCGGAGAACGCACGCAGATAACAGGTACCTATATTACGCGCGCGAGCAAGCACGCACATAAACAGAGTATCTATACGCCCGTGAGAACGCACGCACGCACATAACAGATACGCTATATACTGCGCGCGAGCCACGCACGCACATAACAGGGTACCTATACGGCCCGCGAGAACGCACGCACATAACAGAAGCTATATACGGCGCGCGGAGCACGGCACGCCAGCGATAAACAGTACTTATACACCGCGAGAGACGCACGCACATTGAACAAAGCATATATACGCGCGCGAGCACGCCACGGGGGCCAAAAAACAATAAACAAGTAACCTATCACGCCGCTAGAGGAACGCGATCGCACGCACATAACCAGAACAAGCTATATTACGCAGCACGAGCACGCACGCCACATAACAGGTACCTATACGCCCGCGAGAACGCACGCACATCAACAAAGAAGCTATATACGCGCTGCCGAACACGCAGGCACATAACAGGTTACCATATACGCCCGCGAGAACGCACGCGCCAGCGCACATAACAAAAGCTATATACGCGTTGCGAGCACCGCACGCAGCATAACAGATACCTATTTACGCCCGCGAGAACGCACGCACCGCACATCAACAGATATGCTATATACACGCGCGCGGTGCAGCTCATGCACATAAACAGGTACCTATATACGCCCGCGAGAACGCGAGCGCACGCACGCACATAACCATGATAGCCTAGTTATAACGCGCGCGAGACACGCATTGCCCACCATAACAGGTACCTATCACGCCCCGCAGAGAACGCACGCACGCACATAAACAGATAGCGTATATACGCGCGCAAGCACGCACGCCACATAACAGATAGCTATATACGCGGCATTGAGAAGTACCGTTATGCACGCACNAATACACGATGCATGCACTCCTGTATGCAGTACACGATGCATGCACTCCTGTATGCAGTACACGATGCATGCACTCCTGTATGCAGTACACGATGCATGCAGTACTGTATGCAGTACACGATGCATGCACTCCTGTATGCAGTACACGATGCATGCACTCTGTATGCAGTACACGATGCATGCACTCCTGTATGCAGTACACGATGCATGCAGTACTGTATGCAGTACACGATGCATGCACTCCTGTATGCAGTACACGATGCATGCACTCCTGTATGCAGTACACGATGCATGCACTCCTGTATGCAGTACACGATGCATGCACTC
>NW_014580311.1:0-563 GCF_000485595.1 Priapulus caudatus | reverse complement strand
TACGTACCTAATTAAATAAATAAATTATTAAATGAATAAATAAATAAATAAATAAATAAATAAGTAAATAAATAAACAAATATATATAGAAAATTTTCACTTCAAATGAGTTTTAAATTACGAACCTCTACAATGTGGACACTGTGAATGTGGACACTGTGACACTACGAGGAAAGATACTTGCTACTGCAACTGTCTTTTAATGTCAATGCAGGCCTTTTAATTGGGCAGTTGGTGCCGGCCAAGCAAACTTGAAAATCAATGGGAATTTGGATAAGCGACGGAGTCTCAAGTACAGAATTTCGACAACAAGAAAATACCTTTTCGAGACGGAAAATCCTTCTTCACATAAAGTCTCCCCACATGATGCCTGTAGCTTAGTTCAGGTATGTATAAAGTAAATAAGTCTAAATCGTAAATAATGAGATAGGGGGGCGTGAATAAGAAACAGATACGCGCACGCGCGCACACGCGCACACGCATAAACGCACGAACGCACATACACGTACGCGTGTGCAGGCGTGAAAGAGCGAGAGAGAGAATGCGCGCGAATAATAAGGAAC
>NW_014580310.1:19702-23564 GCF_000485595.1 Priapulus caudatus | reverse complement strand
TTCACCCCCCCTCCTATGGAATCTCTAAGACCCGCCACCTGAACAATTAACATATCTTGCGGAGCAGAGAACAATGAAACAACAAATGTCGCCTTTTCACATGCGAGCCGAGTAAAATATTAAGTCATCCACTATTTTGCGCAGTTCGCTGTTTTTGGCCCCCCTTTTTAAAAATCCTGGCTACGCCACTGTTTTTGCGGTATTTTCTGATCATATTATTATGTGACTTGAAAATAGGAGATTTGGAGATTGATATTTTTTGGGACAACCAGAAATTATTGCGGACAACCCAATTTGATGCCGGGGTTGTCCGCAGGACAACCACATTTTTTTTCTTATTTCGAGCACTGCCGTGGGTTGCCTACTCGTGAGAGGGCAACATAGAGCATGCCATGGGAGAAGACAGGTGTGATCAGGCCCAAGCCTATGGTAGTGATGCTCACGGTGCGGGAATATGCTGTGAATGTAGAGATGCATGGTTTAGCTGAGAAGAAGTACTTTGAAGAAGTAAAATAGAATAGAAGTTTATTTGATGAGATTTACAGGTAATGGACACTAAATTACAGAACTTCATGGTATCCAACGTTGGTAGTGTCGTAAACAGTCTGATTTCCCTTGACTTTGGTTGTGATTAGTTTGCAGTTGAAGCTTTACCTCAGCGAAAGATTTAGCAGTTGAGAAGTCAACGTAAAGTTGGCCATGAGAGAAAACGGGTTTTGGGAGGAAAATGCCCAGCTTCTTGAAAGTTTGACCTTGCGCTTTATTGATGGTGATGCAGTAAGCCAAGCGAATAGAGAACTGGCGTTGTTGAAGTGTAAATGATAGATTGACATCAGATGGAGCTAATAATTATTATCCTGGGTATTAATGTTCTTTGTCGACTGCGAGGGCTGGTGAGTATTTGTGCATGAAGTACGTGTTTGTGAAGTCTATGGATTTTGAGTCTAGTGCCATTGCCAATATCCACTACCATATATATTTACTACCATTGAAGGCTTAATGTTTCTATACTGTCTTTCACCTATTATTGCGGAGAATTTGCTGGAAATGCTGTCGAAATGGTGTTCTGCAACGTTGCAAACGCTGAACTGCAAACGCTTGCTGACCCTGCGCACCGACCTCACTCACACATAAATGTCCGTCCGTCTGTGTGGTGAAGAGCGTGATTATGGATTTTGGGATATCGCAGGGAATTGCAGGAGGGGAATTGCTTAACTGGAAAATGACTTGTAAAAATAACAGGTAATAAAAATTACCTGGCGAGAAATATTTTGTTTAAATTTGCGGGGCTGTTATGTCGAGTTTCCAACTGCTGGCCTCTAACGTATTACGCAAGCGTGCTACCACTGCGCCACAGCGATGCACAGCGCAAGCTGTCAACAACACGTACTACAATGTTACTGTTAGTGACGTCGATCGATATACCGGTCTGATATCGGTAGACCAGTGTTAAATGAAACTGCTTAAAATTGTACTTTATCGTGTTTTCATTCATTGCCAAAGAGTGCGCTATACACTCTATGAGTAGCTATGCCATGGTTCTACAGTCAAGCAATTTGAAATCATGCGAGGGCAGATTCACGAAACATAGGTAACAAAATGGGCTGTTCCCTTTTATAGTATAGATGCAGGAAATGAGCGACTCAATTCACTCACTCTTTCTCCTCTCTCTCCACACACACACAATTACCTTGAATATCCTCCTACTTATTGTCGAGCTGCTTCCACTATTGGTCTTGCTGCTAACGCAAGATTGGAGTCCAATCAGAAGTCTGCCTGTGTTTGTCCGCGCTGCAGGGACAAGATGCAAACCAGCATTACACATCATTGGCTGATTCGCCATGCTTGCCAAGAACATCGATACACAAAAATTGCTACGCAGCAACGTACTGCAAAATTTGCAACAATTGCCATCTAAAAAGAAACAATTTACGCCTAAATAAACCTATTCCTGCGGAAGAGGAGAAAGATCGAACACGCCCACAACGTGTTCATGTGAAATGACAATAAAAACAAAATTGCCTACGATCAAAACATTCTCAAAATTCGCAATAATGCCATCATATAAAAGCAGATTATCAATTGAACACTATACTGACAAATTCAAACTGACACCAATTATGCAATCGTATTGACCACAATAAACACAAAAAATTTTGTTTTTGGATGCTTACAGTAACACAGATAAAGAGAGGGTGGAGAGCAAAGAGAGAAAGAAAGGAGACACGATAGATGAGAGAGGGATGTGAAGGGGGTATTGTGAGAGAGACTGAAGCGGCTGGAGTGAAAGGGAGGGAGCGGAGAGACGATGCACTTACATGCGCACACTTGCTTGAGTTCCGGTGCCCACCTATGTACACTACACTATGAATATCCACCTTCCCTCCTTCTTGCGCATCATCTCCTTATAGACAATTCTGCGAACGAACAAACGGAAAAAGAATATTAAGAACAAGAGCCGCAGAGCGACTAGGGCCTCATCTGAGGTCTGCTTGCTCACGGTTATCAAACGTCTAACACTTTCAGTCGGCGTAGTACCACATTTGCTTAGCGCACGATATGCAGATACGCAGTTGCGCTACACATTCATATTCAGCAAAACATTTTTTTTATTGCCAGAGAGAGAGAGCGAGCAGAGAGGAAGAGAGAGAGGCCAGGCGAGAGAGAGACAGAGAGCAGGAGAGCAGTCAGTCAGACTAATCTGTTTATAAACAAATAACACCCACACGTGCGCGCTACTGTATGCAGTTACAGTCCATCGATTGAAATGATAAGTGTCGATTTCGGACGCGCGGCCCGCTGCTGCTCGTCCAAACTTTCGACAAAGATGGGCAGGCTCAGATGGTAGCGTAGACGTCACCGTCGTATAACGTACAATGGATTTCTTCAATGTCGGGCGACGTAGGATCAGACACACTTTCGACTAGACCCGTCCAACATCAGGCTCTGCCAGCCGTCCAACAAGGCCAGCATGCCTCCCTACCACTCTATCTATCCTGACACTTTGGCACACTCACTTGTTAACGTAAAACGACGGACGACGAGCCATCGCCAAGGCACAGTACAAAACTGACAAATATTTCAGTTGTATGTGGGTTTGACGATTCATTTCTGCTAGTTACTGTATTCTCACAGATTGGGTTAAACTGAACGTTAATGAAAGTAATTTAATTTCTGCACTTTTTGAGCGCAATATACATGTTGACCTATTTCATGCCGGGACATTCTTCTCACTGCTGTTCTAGATAGGATGGCCGAACTGAAACGGCCCTGCGTGTCAGGGAATAGATTAATCCGAGACTAGACAATTCAGCAGGGTATCGCGAATAGCACTAATCAACTAGACAATCAGCCAGTACCGGGCAGCCGGCGAAGCGGCGAATAACACGCACCCGCGTTGCGGCACCCTTAAACCAAACAACGGGCCAACGCGTGCACTCTTGAATAGCATTTTTAACAGAGTTACTGATAACAAGTATGGCTAGCCGGCTAAGTTCCGCTGAGTTGAGCAGTTTCTGCGCGATTGCACGACGGGTTGTACTGCTGTCCATTAAGGCCATTCCTCAGAAAATGTGCTGATATCTGACCTTTCCCCCACATTAGCCCTTTGGACCTTGTGGACCTCAAATTCTTACGACTGGGTGATGGGTTTCTGCCCATGCAGACTATGCATCCGCAATATTAAGAGCATAGGGTCCGAGCCGTTCAGGACTATTGTGGCGCGCCAAGTTCCGCGTTTATTTCCTCCTTATACCTTAAGGTTAAGGGGGGATATTCCCTCCGTTGACACATCTTGACCCTATTGACCCCCAAGACTGGTCATCCCTAGTCCTTATCGTTGCATCCCGTGTCTCGGCGACGG
>NW_014580310.1:11473-18391 GCF_000485595.1 Priapulus caudatus | reverse complement strand
GTGCGAAATGTCCGGAGCACTATAAATTTGTATCCACACCCGCTTTCGCCAGCAGCGGGGTGGAAACTTGTAAAACAAACTGCATTTCTTGGACTGGCGGATTTCAATTATTACGATGTCTTCAGCTAACCAGCAGTGAATATTGGAACAAACTCGATTACCGCGTTTGGAGTAAGGTTATGTACTGATTAACTACACAAGGTGCCAGTTACTCTAGCATTCGTCAACATTGCATAATCAATGGGCCTAGTATGCCTTTAAAACTTTAACTATTAGTATTATTATTAAGTATTATTAAATCGATGGCGGACTCAGTTATGAGTTACTCTAGTCGGAGTAGTCATTAGATAGTCCCTGTGCTACGGCCCTAAAAATTAAAATGTATCTGCGTATTTCCGCGCGCCATTTACGCACTTAAAGGAATAAGACGACCATTGATTATGAAATTTTAACGAATGCTACAGTAACTGGCACCTTGTGTAGTATAAGTACATTCACCTTATAGCAAAAACGCGTATTAGTTTGTCCAATATCACTGCTGGTTACTAAGAAATGTTCAATTGAAATCCGCGGTCAATAAATCCGTTGTTGCAGTTACAACCCGCCATGACCGGCCGTAACGGCGATGCGGTGTCATACAGATTATAGTGCACCGGACATTTTCGCACGTATGCATCGGCCGTCAGTGATTTCGATCCTTGTGGTCTGAGTTGCGCATGCCGTTCGTTATGGTTTTACTCTTGCGGATTTCGGCAATAAATCGAATATACGAAGATCTTGGAGATTACAAGAACATATAATTATGCTGAAAAGATATTGCCGTCACTAGCGTAAACAATTTTACCGGGGACAAACCAATTCGATGCCTCAACATCCTGTAGCCAACGATGTGAGCGTCACGAACCGAAATCGATGCTTATTTTGTGCAATAAATTTAGCGTTTTTGGCGCCAGAGTATTACCGAATTTACGATTTCAATTAGACATTTCTTAGTAATTAGCCTAGTGATATTGGACAGCTGTTGCGACAACTAAGTACACGCTTTGGCTATAAGGTAATGTACTTATTTAACTACAAAGTGCCAGTTACTGTAGCATTCGTCAACTTTGCCTAATCGATGGAAATATTATGCCTTTAAACTGTTCACACTTACCTAACATAATAGACCCGGTCATTGTGCAAACGAAAGCAGCAATTACCCTCGCTCTATCAATGAGCAACTTTATTTTCTCCGATGGCTGAGAAATAAATAAAACAGTATATTAATTCTTTAATTTTACTTTCTTCACAAAACAGAAGGCTACCAATCTAATGTCATTAAGTTCTGATGCGATGTGTGAAGCGATAAAACATTTAAGAGTATTTTTCTGTGTGCACATCACACCAATGAATGCAGATGAAACAAGTTTCGTATAAAAAAAAATTACTGGTAGTAACTAGTGGTAAAAAATGGTCTTATCGATACTAAAGTAAAAGTGTCACCATTTTTAAGTATAAAACCAAACCTGCCCACATTTGTAAGCACTTGAGCTGTTTAAACAAGTGCCGCAGAGCGACAGCGCTCACCTGACGGACAGTTATCTTGCATTGCCTAAACTCAGGCAAACGAATCAAGGCACCTCCATCGCGCGTTCGCTCTCCCTCGTTTTTGTCTCTCATTTCTTTCTCTTGGCGCTCTCTCGCTCTTGCTATCTCTTCTTCGCGCTCTTCTCTCTCTCCCTCTCTCTCTCGCTCGATTCAGACTCTCTCCCTCTCTCTCCGCTCGATCACACTCTCTTACTCTCTCTCTCTCTCTCTCTCTCTCTCTCTCTTGCTCTCTCTTCCCTTCACGCTCTCTCTCTCCCTCTCTCTCTCGCTCGCACTCACTCTCCCTCGTTGTCTCTCTCTTTCTTTGTCTTTGTCTTTCTCTCTCTTTCTCTCTCCCTCTCTCTCTCTCTTTTTTCTCTCTCACTCTTTCGCGCTCTCCTCTCTCTCTCCTCTCTCTCCTCTCTCTCTCTCTCTCTCTCTCTCTCTCTCTCACTATCTCTCTCTCTCTTTTTCTCTCTCTCACTATCTCTCTCTCTCTTTTCCTCTCTCTCTCTCTCCTCTCTCTCTCTCTCTCTCTCTCTTCCTCTCTCTCGCGCTCTCTCTCTCTCAC
The DNA here is from genome assembly GCF_000485595.1 of Priapulus caudatus. Taxonomy (NCBI): domain Eukaryota; kingdom Metazoa; phylum Priapulida; class Priapulimorpha; order Priapulimorphida; family Priapulidae; genus Priapulus; species Priapulus caudatus. Next base: position 16,254 of record NW_014580310.1, on the reverse strand, counting down.
TCTCTTCCCCTCGCCTCCTCTCTTCCCTCTCTCTCAAATTTCTCTCTTTCTTCGCAGGCGTGTAGCGCGCCGGACGAGCGTACGACTGTTTGTCTATACAAGACGTCTGATTGTCTATCAAGACTGATTGTCTGATGGTCTTCTAACCCTTAGCCAGACTGTTTCGTGGAGCGAAGGCGGAACGTTTTTATATAACTTCACATAAATGTTTATTACTATGAGGTATATGTATAATTTTCGGGTGGCACTCCGGCCAGCCCATGTTTATACTATGTTAACTACGGGTTTGCCCAGCGTGGCGCAGCATGGTTAGAAAATTATGAAACATTGCTCTAAAAAGCTGCTTTGTCCAGCAGACAGGCTACCTGACCAGATCTACTTGGAAATGGACAAGTACGAAAAACGGATAGCTTATTTCCAAACATGGATGGTATCAGGCCTTCTCGAAGAAATGTTCGTTGGGATCGTTATGAAAAGTTGCCACGAGATTTCGCGCGTACGTTGGTAGCTGGAAAGCTATCCATCGTACGTACTACTACGTAGTTAGTAACTTATTGCAAGACAGAATAGGTAACCACTCGTCCATTACCTACCACAAGCCTACAGGCTGCGAAAATAGAGAGCTGCACCTTACCTTAATTACGCAGGCAAAAACTTAACACCATACTATTCACACCAGCATGCAACTGGCAGTGGCACTGCCAGTGGCATATTAACAAACTGACAGTACAAAAAAAGAATGCCATAGAAATTAATATGATTTAAGGGCTAAACCTTCTTCAAGCAAATTAGCTATTTGAAATTTCACTGTGACATTGTAGCCTCAATACATCCAAGGCATGTATAGATTCTACTAGCAACCAGCGGTCAATTCTTTCTAAACCAGTAACAGTTAACGATCCATGTTTTAAATCCCGTCCTCTGTGAGGGTTCAAAAGGTTATCAGACACTTACTCTTCGCCCACGTCAGTGGAAAGCACCATTCATGGTCCTTTCAATAAAGCCATAAAATGCTAGGTCACGCTGAAACAAGAAAGTTCTCCAATCGCTCCGTTCACACCATGGTCTCAGAAAAGCTTAAATCTGCCCTGTGCCCATGAACCTTTTGACCTGTGACTTCAATTTCGGCGCACAGTGATGGCTTTTCCTCTCCATTGATGCTAACACCGACTCTTATTTCACGCAGCCTAGGTCGAGCCGTTTAGATTTTGCGCCAATTCTGCATTTCTCCCTATACCTTAAGTTAAGGAGGTGAAATGTTCTCTTCTGGTTTACACCATCTTACCTTTGATTCTTTTGACTTTGACCCCCAGCTTCGACATCCCAACTCGTTTTCGCGATTACCCCACACGTCGCCGAATGTTCGTGACCGTTACGTCGAGCGGTTTAAGATTTGTGCCCAACTGTGCACGGCACGAGGACGGAACGCTCGACGGACGCTCGGAGGACGGGACGGAAGGACGAACGGATCATGCGATCTCTACAAGCTGCATCATGACTATGTCAGATGATGCTAAAATTGAAAAATCTATTCGTAAATAAACACAAAACTTCACTTACTACCAAAGTCTTGATTGTTTGACTCTATTGTTGTATATTGTCTATTAGACTAATAATTCCGACGCAAATTTCGTTCAAATATATAAAAAGTAAATACCTCTGCACCACACACTCAGACACTGTTACTGTGAACCAGTCGCTACTGCATCATGATCTGCATCGACTATTTTACGCAGCTCGTAACATGATTGTATTATTAGCTGTCAGTGCAACTGTCTGTATCTTTTTATATTAACAATAATAATAATTCTATTGCCGGCCTACTTTTATTTTGAGGGGTGAGCGTTGATAACCTGCCGGGTTCTTTATCGCACTTCGTGCTTCCTATGTCAAAGCTTCAGATTTAACTTTGACTTGCAATATTTCTATGTTTGCCGCTGTACACTGTATATACACGACTTATGCACAAAATAAACATATTGAATCTTGAATCTTGAATCTTGATCTAGCACTAGTACGGCCCAAGGATAGAGAACATGGGTCCCAATAAAACCAAAACGAATGTGCCTAACCCTAACCATAACCCTAACCTATTATATTTATATTGATGTAAATGACATTGGTTTTATTGGGACCCATGTTCTCTATCCTTGAACCACTAGGGCCATAGCCCGCGTACAGTTGCCGCAGGGCTATAGAACATTCTATTACAAATGCTCGGAACCAACTTATTCGTGGTTAATGCCTCTTATCCGAAGTGAATATGTCTTAAGTTATATCAGCTACTAAAGTTTTACCTCTAACTATCGTTGAAATGGTCTACTTGCGGTATTTCTTGTAAACGAAGTATTATTACGAACTTCAAACGCCATTCTCCTGGCGGCGCTGCCAGGCGACGCCGCCAGTCAGCGGGAGACTATGTATTCTCCGCAGGCTGGCAGGGGTGGGCGCGGTTGTGTTGGTTGTGGACAAAAACATGTTCTTCTACTTTCTACTTCTACTCCTATATTGGCCACCATCAACATACTGCATGATTATGCCAACGGCTTTAGCTAGCCATTCACCGAATTGCACTGAGTGTGCCGAATGGCACTGTGAAAAGTATTCTGATCTCTTCTGATGCCCCCCTCTCTCTCTCTCTCTCTCTCTCTCTCTCTCTCTCTCTTATTCTCTGCTCTCTCTCTCTATCTAATCTTCTATCTATTATCTATCAATCTTATCTAGTCTATCTATCTATCTATCTATCTATCAATCTATCTATCATCTATCAATTCTATCTATTCTATCTCATCTATCTACTATCTATCTATCTATTAATCTATCTATCTATCTATCTATCTATCTATCTATCTATTCTCTCTCTCTCTCTCTCTCTCTCTCTCTCCCTCTCTCTCTCTCTATCTATCTCTCTCCCTCTCTCTCTCTCTCTCTCTCTCTCTTTCTCTCCCCCCTCTCTCTCTCTCTCACCCCATCTCTCTCCTTCTCTTCCTCTTCCTCTCTCTCTCTTTCTCTCTCTCTCGTTCTCTCTCTCTCTCTCTCTCTCTCTCTCTCTCTCTCTCATTTCTCTCCCCTCTCTCTCTCTCTCTTTCTCTTTCTCTCTCTCTCTCTCTCTCCCTCCCTCTCTCCCTCGATCTCTCTCTCTCTCTCTCTCTCTCTCTCTCTCACCCCTCTCTCTCTCCCTCTCCCCCCCTCTCTCTCTCGCCGACAGCTGTTTGACTTTGACGTGGAGGTGAAGCTGATCCAGGAGGTACTGGTTAGGAAGTCCCTGGAGGTGATGGAGGAGGAGTAGGAACTGATGGTAATTCACGCGCAACAGAAAACCGTTTTCTAGGAGCCATGCGCAAATGCCAAGGGGCTCGTTGAGACGCAGAGAGACTTGTAGAAGAGGAGAGCAGACACAGGGAGGAGAAGGTAGGTGGGAGAGAGAAGATAAGGGGGAGAGGGAAGATAAGGAGAGGAAACAGAGGAGAAGGTAAGGGGGCGAGGGTAGAATGACAGGCGACACAGGGAGGAGAAGGTAAGGGGAAGAGAGTAGAAGGACAGGCAACACAGCAATGAAAAGGCAAGATGGGAGAGAGAAAAATGAGGGGTGACACAAAGAGGAGAAGGTAAAGGGATGGAGAGAGGAGAAGGAGAGGTAACACAAATAGGAGAAGGTAAGAGGGCTGAGAGAAGAGAAATAGAGGTGACACTGAAAGAGGCAGAAGGTACGCGGAATGAGAGAGAGGAGAGGAGAACATGGAGGAAAGGGTAAGGGGGTGGAGAGAAGGTAAGGAGAGAGAGGTACGGGAGAGGCGAATAGGCGAGAAAACGGTTAGAAGGAGGAGATGAGAGAGAGAAGAGAGAGAGGCAGAGAGAGAGTGTAGAGAGGAGAGCAGAGACCGGACCGAGTGGCGACACAAGAGGGAGAAGGTAAAGCCGCCGCACACGACGCGCCGATAATGACGAACGCAACCAAAGGAGAAGGTAAGAGGTGGTGGCAGAGAGCAAGCGTTGATGATTGGCGACACATTGAGCTATGTGTTTGAGATTTTATTTTGATATTTTAAGATATTTATATTACAGCCATAAATATTTGTCAACGATATTCTCGTAACATTAACATTAGACGTAAGTGCTATCTTAGCATTAACGTTAGCATTAACTTTACAATGTTTCTGGCAACGGCCCCCAGGTCACTGTTTGCTTCGAAGACAGTTTCCACTGCCTCTATTTGCCCATGCAGCAGTATTATAATATTGAATTGACGTAGTAGATGTTGGTATGCTTAGAATCATCAACAGTTTGCTATCTTTGCTCACCACTGTAGACCTGCTGGTGTTCCCACACACATCTCCCTCCTCCATGACCATCGCTTCAAAGGTGTTGTTGGTTATTTGCCACTGTTGCCACACACTGTTAGTAGACACACATACTTAATGCACACCAACTTTCCTGCAATGAACCCGTGTAGTTATAATAGAAGCATATATCTCCCTCTGTCAAACCTGCCACTTCAACGTCCCACAATAAAATTAACCATGATTTCTTTGATTATATGCTGTACAGCATGACACTGTCACAAGGACTACTATGTTATTTCATAATTTTGATATTTTAAGATATTTATATTACAGCCATAAATATTTGTCAACGATATTCTCGTAACATTAACATTAGACGTAAGTGCTATCTTAGCATTAACGTTAGCATTAACTTTACAATGTTTCTGGCAACGGCCCCCAGGTCACTGTTTGCTTCGAAGACAGTTTCCACTGCCTCTATTTGCCCATGCAGCAGTA
>NW_014580310.1:6848-9714 GCF_000485595.1 Priapulus caudatus | reverse complement strand
GTCGTCAGAATTGCCGTTCGACCAGGACAATCCGACGCGTGTATTTTAGCCGTAGCAACGCATGCACTGCAGACAGTATCATCAGCTACACAAGTTAACCTGGCAATGCACAGTTAACATGTAACTAACTGTAGACCGACTCGGCTATCTTATATATACAAGAACCCCAATACCGTCTATGGTGTGGCTGGCGATTTTACGCATTAATTAGCCGTTTACGGTTAAAAAATACACGCCCCGGGACTCCCCTAGTTTTCCCCCTCCCCCCTCCCCCTCCCCTCCCCCGCTCCCACTCCCCCTGTTTGAATTTTATCCTGGGGAGAACCCTGGGGTGACACAAAGAGGAGAAGGTAAAGGGATGGAGAGAGGAGAAGGAGAGGTAACACAAATAGGAGAAGGTAAGAGGCTGGAGAGAAGAGAAATAGAGGTGACACTGAAGAGGAGAAGGTAAGGGGATGGAGAGAGGAGAGGAGACACAGGGAGGAAAGGGTAAGGGGTGGAGAGAAGGTAAGGGAGAGAGAGGATAAGGAGAGGCGATATAGCGAGAAAACGGTAAAGGAGGAGAGAGAGAGAGAGAGAGAGAGAGAGAGAAAAGAGAGAGAGAACGAGTGGCGACACACAGAGGAGAAGGTAAGGGAAAGAGAGGATAATGAGAGGCAACAAAGGAGAAGGTAAGAGGGTGGCAGAGAGAAGGTGATGATTGGCGACACCATTGAGCTATGTGTTTGAGATTTTATTTTGATATTTTAAGATATTTATATTACAGCCATAAATATTTGTCAACGATATTCTCGTAACATTAACATTAGACATTAAGTGCTATCTTAGCATTAACGTTAGCATTAACTTTACAATGTTTCTGGCAACGGCCCCTAGGTCACTGTTTGCTTCGAAGACAGTTTCACTGCCTCTCTTTGCCCATGCAGCAGTATTATAATAATGAATTGACGTAGTAGATGTTGGTATGCTTAGAATCATCAACAGTTTGCTATCTTTGCTCACCACTGTAGACCTGCTGGTGTTCCCACACACATCTCCCTCCTCCATGACCATCGCTTCAAAGGTGTTGTTGGTTATTTGCCACTGCACACTGTTAGTAGACACACATAATTAATGCACCAACTTTCCTGCTGCTTTCCAACCCGTGTAGTTATAACAGAAGCATATATCTCACTCTGTCAAACCTGCCACTTCAACGTCCCACAATAAAATTAACCATGATTTCTTCTTGTGACAGTGTCATGCTGTACAGCATATAATCAGATGCTTTAGGTACACCTGCAGGTAAACTGCTAGTCATGACTTAATATAGGCTTTCCTGCGCATTGGTGATGTAAGGTAACCGGTTGACTCACCCAAGAACTCCACTGTATGGGCTCCATCGCAGGCTTTGCTCATGCTGGGCAATGTTGTGAAAGGGGCAAAAGTCATACCTATAACTACAAGCAAAATTATAATTGTTAATTACAGAAATGACTTTAATAAATATGTCATATATATAATGTAATTTTTTCCGTCTCATAATTTCAAAAGCAGTTCTACTCAGTATTATTATTTTTAATGCAATATGCTGTTTTTTTCGTGTGTTTTTTGTGTGAAAATAAAACTTATTCGTCATAACATAATAAAAAATGTGTCCAATGATGAAATGATAAAGTAAGGTTATATTGTTACCTGTCGGCTGTTAAATTAAAACACTTTCCAATAAGTCGGCGAAACTGAGGTGGCCCCGAAAACGAAACTGGCTTTATACGCAGAGTCAATGGCTTTTGGTTTTGTGTCAGCTCCTCCAAAATCATTTCTGCAACACATTACTTGAAAAAGTATTACACGCTCAAATTTGAGATTACCTAGAAAGGAATTCCCGATTATACAAAAAGTAATTTAGATTTCAAAAAAAATCATATACATGGTCATGCAACATGTGGCAATTTCTTATAGGGTCGCTACACTATATTACTATCTGCATAATCACAACAACCCAGCAATCGAAATTCCTGCAGTGCATTAGATACAGTTACTAGCATGAGCAGTTGTTGAATCTACATGCACCTGCATGTCCACAAACTACTTAGTAGATTACAACTTACAGGCTACTGTGAGGCTCATCAACAATCCTAATTGAGACTTTTTCACCATGTGTACCTAGAAAAAATATACATCTAGACAAATTAATCTAATATATATGCTTGTTGTAATAAATAAAAATAAAAATTTCCTTGACATTAAAATATTTCCAATCTTTTAGTATAATAAATAAAGATGCATAACATATAATGAATATATAATAAGGCATATAAATAAAAATAAAAATAAAAAATAATATATATATATACATATCTATATATATATATATATATATATATATATAATAATATCGACTAATAATACTTATATATACAGTGTTTCCCCTGCAAAAAGGTGATGTCGAGGTGTAAATTTTTCTTTTTGGTGGTTGCGAAACCAAGGAGCAAGCAATGCGACACCGAAGGATGCGCCATGCTAGAGGGTCCGGGATGCTCTCCCCTTAAAATAAAATAAAAGTAACGTGCCATTTGGTGCATTCTAAGCTATTCTGTAAGCACATTTATAACAAGGTAGCGTATAATGACAAGGAGTAAGAAGCGATTTAGGTACTGATTGACTACAGTTGTTGTCGTACGAGTTCGAGTGAATAAAAGTATCAAATGTATACAAACATGAGCTTCCTTTGTTCATTGGTCCGTTATTCTACTCTTCCGGTGTAGTGATTACAAACCGCTGGTATTTCCTTCCGTTTTGACGATACAATCATAACTTTTGCACGAATGGCTTTTCACAGTTATTATCCGTCGTGGGGCGAAGGACAAACTCTAAATCCAACACA
>NW_014580310.1:0-3732 GCF_000485595.1 Priapulus caudatus | reverse complement strand
GCTAGCTCGTATCGGCTAGTAACGTCTAGCTCAGCTAGTATTTTGGAGTTACAATGCAGCATGTATTTGAACATGAAATTTGATATGCGTTGTGCATTACCTAGCTAGATTCATTATCCAAACTGTTACCAGGGCCGTAGCTTCTGGGGGGGGGGGAGCTGCCCCCTAGATTTTGGAGCACAAGTAAAAAATAAGCTTATCTAATAATCGTAAATAATCCTAACGTGATTTTTTGGTCATTTATCCGTGAAAGCCTTGTCTCAGACCCCCCCCCTCCTCTACAACACTATGGGCGTCGATCAAGAGCTGCGATCGGCGCTCATCATTACACAGTTGAGTCTGAAATTTGCCCCCCTCCCGCTAAGAATTTGCTCAGCCTACGGCCCTGGTTACTCTGCGCTAGAAAAAGATATCTCTTCTTTTCTTCTATAGGGGAGACCGGGGCTAGAAGTAACAGGGGCAAGTTGTAACAGGCTTAATAATTCAAAGCCTATAAACATGGGGACGGTCATAGTACATGACGTAAATCCCCTTGTCATACGCCATCTTTCACACTATAAATAGTTATCAATGTGCATAGTGTTTGTGCATTAAGGAGCAATAACCATTTTTGACATACGTAAGTAAAATATGACACTGCTGAGAAAAGCTGGTCTGCACTTCTGCTGCTGTAGGTTTTGGAATTAATTCAAATATTGTTTGGATACTTATGTAATACGTGTACAAGTGATCAAGAAAAATTCGAATTGTCTTTCATATGTAATGTACAGTAGGACATTTTGTCATACTGGGCATAGGTGGGGTCTGTTGTAACAAATTTCGTGGGGCAGGTTGTAACATGTTAGTGTGTTAGTAGGTGGGGTCTGTTGTAACAAATTTCGTGGGGCAGGTTGTAACATGTTAGTGTGTTAGTGGTGTCAGTGAAGACGGTTACATGAACTTTCAAAATCATTGGGTAGGTTAAAAATGGTATTTTTAAACTTAAAAACGTTCATTTCTGCATGAATTTGAAGTACTTCAAAGTTAGTAAACAAATAATTTTCTTACCCAAATAATTTTATTTGCCTACATGACGTTTGGGTAGGTAGGGTAACTGCAAACAAACAATTATTAAGAGCGGCCCTATTTATGCAAGAATTACAGTGATAAAATGCTGTTACAACCTATACCCCGGTGTGTTTCAACCTATCTCCGGATGTGGTACAACTTGCCCCAAAATTTTCGAGAGGGGTTGGTTGTAACAGTTGACTTTGAGCCCATTTATCACCTAAGTGGAGAGACCTGCTAAAACTTTGATTATGCCCAATACATCTTCGTATACCAAGCTTTCATGACAACATGGTAATTTGACACAAGAAAATAGAAATTTGTTACAACTAGCTTTTTTCATGTTTTTTTTCTGAAAATAAAACTTATTCGTCATAACATAAGAAAAAATGTGTCCAATGATGAAATGATAAAGTAAGGTTATATTGTTACCTGTCGGCTGTTAAATTAAAACACTTTCCAATAAGTCGGCGAAACTGAGGTGGCCCCGAAAACGAAACTGGCTTTATACGCAGAGTCAATGGCTTTGTGTCAGCTCCTCCAAAATCATTTCTGCAACACATTACTTGAAAAAGTATTATACGCTCAAATTTGAGATTACCTAGAAAGGAACTCCCTATTATACAAAAAGTAATTTAGATTTCGAAAAAATCATATACATGGTCGTGCAACATGTGGCAATTTCTTATAAAGTCGCTACACTATATTACTATCTGCATAATCACAACAACCCAGCAATCGAAATTCCTGCAGTGCATTAGATACAGTCAGTGGCGTAGACAGGTCCTCAGTTGTGGGGGGATGATTTCGCTGTTACTTCCATGAGACAATGTATATGAGAGTGTGCGCGAGTAGCGCACACCGCCCGAGCGCCTTGGCGCAAAGCCCTTGAATGGTGGGGTCCAGGGGCCCGCCCTAGGGCCCCTGTCAGGGTGCAGGGGCAGAGCCCTTGCCCGGGTCCAGGGGCGGAGCCCCCGGAAGCTCTTGGATTTTAGCAATTTTAGAACCGCTCAAGATGGCCGTTTTTGAGGAAATTGAAAAAAAATTGATATTGTAAGTGCAATTTGTAAATTCTAGGGTAAATTTTTTTCTTTGAATCCCAGAGGTTTAATAACACGCAACCCCCTCCCACACACACAAACCAGTGGCGGATCCAGAAGTGACTTATAAAGGGCACGAAGCGCCCGGGGGGGGGGGGTTGGAGGGGTGTCACCCTCCCATTGTGTGGAATTGTTGAAAAGTTGCAATCTAAAAGCACTCAATTTTGGACATCTCTATCATAGAATATCAGGATTTTTCCTCCTTCAGGGCATGTCCCTCTCCTGTTTAAGGGGGGGGGGGGTCCGGGGATTTTGTTGAAAGTAACACCTCTTCGATGCAATTTCCTGCACTATGAGGCAGCACTATTAAACAATCTTCATCACAACAACATCACTTGAGTTGAGTATTTTTACCTTTGGGACACCAGACTAAAATACTTACTACAAATCTGTGCTATGTACATGTCCTCACTGGGGTTACCAGTGGCAGATTACCTAGGCCTAAAATACCTTTGCCATGAAATTCTAGGTGTGGTGCGGACGCCCCGTACTACCGACCCCCGTTGACAACTACAGCACTGGAATCATCTCCCCTGAAATTTTGATAAAACGTATATTTTACTGAGAACGTTAAAACTGCAAAAAAATATGAGAAAGACAACCAGATTTGAACAAAAAAGTGTATTTTTTCACCCCTTATACAAAATCAGGAATATACTTCCGGTCGGGTCTCAGCACCCCCATCCCCCCCCCAAAATAGTGAGATAAAATAGAATTTTCCCATTCAATCCCCGTGAAGATTCAACATCCCAACTCTCAATAGGTCTATTCTAATTTGAATAAAGCAAGGATTTAAACTTTTGTGAGCGTGATAAGACTTTGGGATTTGAAAAAAAAATCGTATATGGGGAACCCGTCTAAAATTAACCGTCTGAGTTTCAGTAAAATAATGTCATTCTTGGAACGATTACAGCCATTTTACAGTAAATATATGTCACGTTCCATTTCCAATAATACATTATGGAGAGTATGAATAGCGATGACGGATTTGTAGATAAATATCCAGTATTTATTGTCTGTAAAATATTAAATTTTTCCCCAGTTCTTCCTGAAAGTAGGGGGATGAAAGCCACCCCACCTCAATAAGTGTGGGGGGGATATACCCCCATCCCCCTGCTATCTACGCCCTGTCAGTTAAACTCAAATTTGACTTTTGATATGCATACAAATATTCTATAATCTAATCTTTGTTAGCAGTACTCTACAGGCGCCGCAGAACAATTTTTGAAGTGGGGTGCTCAATTTGTTATGCTCGACAGTGGCCAATGCAGGTTTTCGAGGAGGGTGGTAAGAAACAGGCGGGGTATGCGGGTCCTCCCCCAGAAAATTTGAATCCCCCATTTTCCTCCGAAAGTAGGGGATGATTGTACACGCCATCCCCCCACGTCAATAAGCGGCGGGGATGCATCCCCCCCATCCCCCCCCGCTATCTACGCCCCTGATACAGTTACTAGCATGAGCAGTTGTTGAATCTACATGCACCTCGCATGTCCACAAACTAGCTTAGTATGATTACAACTTACAGGCTACTGTGAGGCTTCATCAACAATCCTATTGAGACTTTTTCACCATGTGTACATCCTCG
>NW_014580309.1:17527-18817 GCF_000485595.1 Priapulus caudatus | reverse complement strand
TCTCCCTACTCACTCACTCTCATTCACTCTGTCTCGGTCTCACTCCATCTCTCTCTCGCCCCTCGACTTTGACTTTAACTTTTTTCTCATTCTAAGACGCTTTATCGGTCCTGAACTTTCCCGTCTGAATTCTACGGGTCGTTGGTCGATATCGAGCCAAAACTAGTAGAATCTACATCCTGCTGTTGGCTAATCTTACGGGTGTGGAGTAACAACAACAACAACAACAGCAGCAGCAGCAGCAGCAGCAGCAGCAACAGCAACAGCAGCAGCAACAGCAACAACAGCAGCAGTAGAACCAGCAGCAGGCTCGGCAGCCAGCCCGTCGGCACTGTTGCAGTCATCCTCCTCCTCCTCCTCTTTTGCGCCTCAATTCCACTTACGGTTTCGCATCTGCAGAGAGCCGCTGTAATCAGAAACTGGCAATCTATGAGAACAATGCGTGAAATGCACGCGCGTGCCCGCTTAAGCAGTAAGCCTCCGCAGTCATGAGACGGTCCGTGGGAGGGAGGGTGAGGCGCATTCATTCACATACCCGGATGATGGTGGTGCAGCACGTACCTACGGGAGAGATGCTGACGTACGCACCCGATGACTGGTCGTCAGCGCGGCTGTACGCCGAAATATCGGTGACGTAAGCGAGAGATTAACCGACAGGAAACGCCATTGCACACGAGGCAGCGATATATATATATATATATATATTTCTCAATTTATTTATTTATTTACATAATTCCCAAGAGATTTTCCAAGCGCACGACATCTACGTGCACGTGCACCTTGTGTTATGAGGAAGTTACTGAGATTTTGCAAGCCCTCTGACCCTCCCCCCCCCCCATCACCTGAATCAAATTGCGCACTGCATTTGCTTGCGACATCCTTCGCCCCTCAATAAATGTGACAGATAGAGTAGATAGCTTTACCATCTTGGACAAAATTTCTTATTAGAGCGTTAGCTGCGTGTGCGTATGCCTTCTCTGTGCTTTCTCTATATATATATATATATATATATATATAATATATATATATAAGTGTATATATACTATACGCACGACGGCTGTGAACGCCATATACACGCGCATGCAGAAGTGGCACTTTTGCAAGGATCCCCTTTTTGCTACGGTTCCCCCTTTTCACGAATTTTGCGTGTGGCAGTATTTTCACGCGACTGGCTTGGTTAGGTGGTACTCGCAGTTCAATCGATGGTTTCTTGTGGCACGTGTGAGCGCAGTAGATGGACGGTGCAACACGCGCCGTTCGGACCGCGTGCGCACCTCTCGCTCCTCTCTC
>NW_014580309.1:5774-12079 GCF_000485595.1 Priapulus caudatus | reverse complement strand
CACACACACACACACGACACACACACACACACACACACACACACACACACACACACACACACACACACACACACACACACGTACGCACGCACACCTTTACTCGGCAGACGCTGTATTGTCTCCGCCGAGCCGCACGGCGACGCGCGCGCTCGCAGGTAAAGTGGCAGACGGCCGACATTTTCAATTGCGAGCGTCTGCGTGTGTTTCCAGCGGAGCGATGATTATTCATTTGTTCGGAGAGCGAGAGAGAGAGAGAGAGAGAGAGAGCGAGAGAGAGAGAACGTGCTCGCACGTACGAGAAATGGTTATTTTTCGATTTCAAGTGTTTTTTAATGGAGTTTAACCTACTCGACGTAATAGCCGACGCTGTGTGGCGAGGACGGCAGCGGCGGCGGTGGAGAGGCCACGGCAGCAATAATGCCGCCTCTCACACACGCGCATTGACGCAGCGCCGATTCTCAGGCGTAGCAGGCAGGTACCGCCACCTGGTGGCGCTAAAGGCAAGCAATCTGCGGCTGACTAATACAGCGTTTACACGCAGCGGTGAGTCAGTGTTTGCTCGCCCAACTACTATTGACTCTGCTGCCTCGACATACAGTTCCCACATTGGCTTTTAATCATGTTATCTAATCAAATATACAAGAGATATTGGGTATAAAGTGATGATATAAGTAAGACAGTGCCTGCACTAGCCAGCAGAGAACGTATACACTTGTATAAGGTCTTTGCTAGGGGGGGGGGTAAGTTTTGTTAGGATCCAGATTTGATTTTCAGACACAGATGGCTGTAAAACAGAGTAGAAATCTCTGGCTGTCGACACTTGCCCACAGCAATGTTACTGATAAGAACAGCGCTAACATTTATTATTTGTTTGAAATTTGTTATAACGAAAATTGTGTTTACGGTGAAAATCATTTTCGTTCAACCGTAGCTGCCTAAACAAAACCCACGTTCATCTTAATTCGTCTATAATTGTACAAAAATCATCAAAAATCATAATCAATACACTGCCATAGATGTTTTAGTTTCCCCTCTACGTGCGCATGGTCGCACAAAATTGCTCGTTTCTTGTAAATATCGTTTGAATATAATTTTTATTTTATATTATCGTCGTTGTGGGCGTTTATTCCCGCTGTGTTTGTTATTGATTGAACGACTCCCACCAATAGGGTTGCACATTTTTCAGTCTCCAAATTAAATTCTTTCAATCGCTTCGTCTTTCTCTCTTCTCTCTCTCTCTCTCTACCTTCGATCTCTCTCTCTCTCTCTCTCTCTCTTCTCTCCTCATCTCTCTCTCACTCTCTTTCTCTATCTCTCTCTCTGCCGCCTCTCCTCTCTCTCGCTCTCGCTCTCCTCTCTGTCTCGCTCTCTCGCTCTCTTCTCACACCTCTCGTCGCTTCCCTCTCGCGCTTCTCTTCGCTCTCTCTACTCTCTCCTTCTTGTCTCTCTCTTCACCTCTCTCTCTCTCTCTCTCTCTCTCTCTCTCCTCTCTCACTTCTCCTTCTTCTTCTCTCTCTCGCTCTCTCCTCTCTGGTGTCCCCGTCTACCTCCCTCTCTATTCTCTCTCTATCCTCTCTGCTATGTTGCTCCCTCGTCATTCTTCTTTGTCTCTCCTGTCTCTCTCTCCCGTCGCTCTCGTTCCTCTTTGTCTCTCTCTCTCTCCTCTCTCCTCTCTCTCTCTCTCTCTCTCTCTCTCTGTCTCCTCTCCTCTCTCTCTCTCTCTCGTCTCTCTCTCTCTCTCGCTCTCTGTCTCGCTCGCTTACTCCTCTCTCCTCTCTTCTCTCTCTCTCTCTCTCTCCTCTCTCCTCCCTTCTCTCTTCTCTCCCTCTCTTATTTCTATCTATCCTATCTTATCTAATCTTGCTTGCTCTGCTTCCTACGCTGTAGCGTTAATGGCACGGGCCCGATCAACGGTAATGCTAACTAAAACAGGCCGTGTAATAATGATGTAATGCGAAATACTTTTATTTCGCGGCCGATTCGCGTAGAACGGTGAAAACATTTGCAATCCACACCTCGTATGTGGTCCTCTTCGTTGGTTTTTTTTCCCCCGGGCAAACGTGTACGTGGCCGCAGCAACAGATCGTCTTTAAAATTAGTAAGCAAGCGGTTTAAGTTTTGGCCCGTTGGTTTTTTCTCTCCAGCGCTTGGCGTTTTCCGTATGCTTGCCATGATCCGTAAAGCTTGGTTAATAAACGGAGTATGGGTCGGTTTGTCCGTATTAAGGTACTACAGATATATGTACCCGAGTAGTTCTTAGGTTTTTTAGTAATTTATGTTTATATTTTTATATAGGTTTATTGTTTTAGGGTTTAGGGTTAAGGACACTTCTGAAGTAACAAAGTCTGGTAACAATTTGTGTATACATATATGTACCTAGCGGTAATTATCTGTAGTAACCTGATACGACAACGACCCCTTGAGCGTTAATAAGACACGCGAGACCTGCAGCATCTAGCTCTAGCTAAGATATAAATCTAAGTAGATAATTAACATCTAAAACATCTGTGTAATCATCTACTCTAGATATAATTGCCATGCGTGACGGGATGACAGTTGAACCAAGGAAATAATATTAATGTTGATAAATTTAATTTAATTTAATTTAATTTTAATTCTAATTAATTTAGATTTAATAGTACAAGCCAGGTGTCCGGAACGCCCGGGACCAGTACAAACAGGAAGCGCCGTCGGTGAATATAAGCGCCTCGTCTTAGAAATCGTCCCCTTGCTGAGGAACTTTGGCTTCTCAGGAATCACCCGCACGTGACCCTATTGGCGGTCCCGTGACGTCAACTCCTCGCCACCGTCGCTGGCTGCTACCCACACCACCACAACAACTAACAACAACAAACAACAACGACCGACGACCGACGACGACGACATACGAAACGGCAACCAATAACAACAACACCATAAGCAACGACTACGACGACGAACGACGACGACACAACAATAACAACACTAACAACAAACGACAACAAACAACAACAACAACAAACCTACAACCAACAACATCATCATCACCGCAGCCACCGCCGTGAACCTTCTAACCACGAAGGTTTGACGATGTTTTATCTAGTAGCAGTGGAATAAAATCCAATTTTAAGACTAGCAAAGACTGGCATAGAATGCGTTGTTTGTCGGTCTGCGTGGATCCCTTGGTATCGTCTGCGTGGATATCACCTTGGTATCGGCGGTTTATGGTTGAGGAGTGAATGAACTGCTAAGTGCGGTCCCCGGGTCGCTTGCTGCTACTCTCTCGGGCGTGGAGCCATAAAACGAAGGTTGCTGTGTTGTGTGTGTGGTGTTGTGTGTGCGTGCGCTGCGGTGCCTGCGTGCCGTGCGTGCATGTGTGTGTATGTGTGTGTGCAGCGCGGGTGCGTGCGTGCGTGCCTGCGGTATGTTTGCCGCTGCGTGTATGTTACCGTGCGTGCGTGCCGTGCCGTTGCGGCGTGCGTGCGTGCGTGCGTGCGTGCCGTTGCGGCGTGCCGTGCCGTTGCGTGAGCGCCGCGGTCAACGTAAATGCAATCGTCGACAGCTGCCTGGCCAGGACCTGTGTCCGCAGATGAACAGCTCATTGCTCGCCGACCCATGTTGCGCCCTGGTTGATCGCTCTACACGTCCCACCTACCCTACTCATCCCCGCCCCGCGCCGGGCCGGCCGCACCAACCGTGGGCGTGCGGCCAGGGTAACCCGACCGACAGAAACCCTAACACGACGATAGCGCAAAAGCTCCTCTGGCACATCCCCGCGTCTTCGCACCGTTGTTGACGTACCTCGATGGCGTCGCCGTGCTCAGAGGAGGCGGCGAGGAGAGGAGAGGAGACAAGCACCCGTGTGTCGCTACTCTCGTTATCGGCGTCTCTCCGCATGTGTGTTGTCGTGTGGCGAGTGGGCGCGGTGTGTGAGAGGAGGAGAGAGAGCGGCGGTGCGAACTGGCTGCGAGGGGGATGTAGACCTAAGGTTTCGTAGCTTACCCCATTAGCTGCTGATGGAGATATGCTCCCAGTAAGAAGGCGCCGGAGGTGCTCTGGGGAAGGAAGCGTAGTAGTGGACGAGCTGGGAATGGAGTAAGGGAGGGAAGGAGGTAGGGAGGGAGGGAGAGAGGGATGGAGGGGAAGGAAGGAGGAGGTAGGAAAAACGGGGGAAGGGAGGGAGCGTAGGGGGGACAAGGGAGGATAAGGGAAGGGGAGGGACGGAGGAGGAGGGAAGCGTAGTGGGATAAAGAGCGTGTGGAAATGGAGTAAGGTGGGAGGGGCAGGGAAGGAAGGATAGGAGGAGGCGGGGAAAAGGCAGGGAGGGAGGTAAGGGGGAAGGGAGGGAGGGAGGTAGGGGAAAGGGAAGGAGGGAGGTAGGAGGAAGGAAGGGAGGGGAGGGAGGAAGGTAGGGGGAAGGCGGGAGGAGGAAGCGTAGTGGAGACGACGCGTGTGAAATGGAGGTAAAGGGTCGGCAGGGCAGGGAGGGGGTTAGGGAGGGAGGAGGAGGGAGGGAGCCGTTGTACATACATCTATAGTGTGACATTATTCATCATAGTCAATCGTGGCGATGCGTTGGGACTTCTGGTGAAGATGCGCGGAATTGACACATAATTACAATATATAATGCATATATAATAGTATATATTATATATATAATTAAAAACCCACCCCAATCCCCACGCCTGCCCCGGAACCACTACTATATATTTAACCCTATGATCTCTAACGCTGCTATATCCTCCCCCGCTATTCTCCTTACCCTCCCCTTCCCCATCCCGCCCCCTTTTCCTCCTCTCCCAACCACCCCTCCACCCCTCCGCTCCCCCCGTCACGCCAGGCCGTGTTATTTTTTCTGGTTTTTTGTCGTTTATTACGCACTGTATCATTAAATTATATATATATGATATATATACCGCTAGCGTTCCACTTTGAACTGCACGAAAGATTGTGTTTCCTGAATATCAAAATAATCATAGTGCGACCGAAACGAATATAGAGAAAGAGATAGAGCAAGAGAAGAGAAGAGAGGGAGAGATCGATGATTCTGATGTGAATGAATAGAAATATTGCTTTGCGCGCATGAATGAATATAGGCATTGTTGATGGCGTTCGCAACACACCTGCTGCTGCTGCTGATGATGACGATGCTGCTGCTGCTGCTGTTACTGCTGCTGCTGCTGATGATGATGATGATGCTGCTGCTGATGATGATGATGATGCTGCTGATGATGATGATGATGATGATGATGCTGCTGCTGCTGATGCTGATGATGATGATGTTACTGCTGCTGTTGCTGTTGCTGCTGCTACCGCTGTTGTCACTGCTGCTGCTGTTGTTCTTGCTGCTGATGATGCTTCTGCTACCGCTGTTGCTGCTGCCGCTACCGCTACCGCTGCCCGTACCGCTTTCATATACGGCCTACCGCGTACACACGGCAGCAAGTCCCAGCGTCGCTATCTCACCGTGTACGCATGTGCGTCTATCTGTCTGCTATCGACAGCCGTTATCCGCTACTTGCCCGCCCGTTACACGGCGTGGTGGGAGGGATAGGGGCGATCTAGACGCGATGCGGCCATGATGCCGAGGCGCGCCGAGGATTGACACTTTGTGTCTTCCAATCACAGCCTACGCCACACCAGACTTTGATATTTTTAAAGATGGAGACCCATTGGACCACCAAATCGCCGATCTCAGGAACTAGGGCATTCTGCTATGTTAGAACGGTTTCCTACGATAGAGTTTGCCACAAATACGAAAATAACACGCTGTTTAGCGCACTGCGCTACGTCCTTCTGTTGCATTTTCGTATCTCCGTAATCAGAATAAGCCCCGCCTTCTTTGTTGATGGACATCAATGGGGCGTCACCGACGTGACCAGTTACTGTACCCACTGTCTTTCGCCAGCCTGTTTACTTTTCGTAAATAATGAAATGCCCGGCCGATGCATTTCGCATCGAAGTGGAAAATTTTAGGCATTTTCACTCGCTGTCGGAAGTGAACGAGTGCGTCATTCATTGAACATTGAAGTTTTTCTTCAAATTAAATAATTTCGAAAATCCCTAACCGCGCTACTCGGTTGTTTTAGCCAATGAACGTAGCTGTGTGTATGACGTCTTGCCCGCGCGCTTTATGCTTGGCTTAGCGGGCCTCGAAATGGATATTGGAGGCAGGCACCTCGCAACACGCGTGTAGCTTTGTGACGTACGGTGTTCGGGAGTTCTGCGATGATAACCTCGTAATTTCCCATCATTTCTTAAGGTGCATGGAACATTTTACCAATTTAGTGGTGTCAGTTAGTCACGGATATGTCACAGTAAGTACT
>NW_014580309.1:0-1753 GCF_000485595.1 Priapulus caudatus | reverse complement strand
GTAACACTAGTAAAGCGTGCGCGTACGTGCGTGTACACGCGAGTGTGAAACACTAGCAAAGCGTGCGCGTACGTGCGTGTACACGCGAGTGTGTAACACTAGTAAAGCGTGCGCGTACGTGCGTGTACACGCGAGTGTGTAACACTAGTAAAGCGTGCGCGTACGTGCGTGTACACGCGAGTGTGTAACACTAGTATGGAGACGTGATATCTACGTGCGTGCGTGTACACGCGAGTGTGTAACACACTAGTGTGGAGACGTGATATCTACGTGCGTGCGTGTACACGCGAGTGTGTAACACTAGTATGGAGACGTGATATCTACGTGCGTGCGTGTACACGCGAGAGTGTAACACTAGTATGGAGACGTGATATCTACGTGCGTGCGTGTACACGCGAGTGTGCAACACTAGTATGGAGACGTGATATCTACGTGCGTGCGTGTACACGCGAGTGTGTAACACTAGTATGGAGACGTGATATCTACGTGCGTGCGTGTGATTTGCTCGTAAACGTCGCGGTGGAAATGTTGTAAATTACCACGGTGGCTGTGAGTGTATCGAACTGCGAGGTTGCGATGCGATGCATCAATGCTGCGTGGGTTCTGAGTGAGACAGCGTTCGCTTTATTCCCCGATAGCGCAACTATATATAAGTGGAGCGCGGGACGTTTAGAGAGAGAGAGAGAAATCTGCATCATTTTGTTGCGCGCGGGCAAGAAGAAGAAAAACGACGGGAGTGTTATATTCTCGCATAATTTTATTCCATTATTCGTTTAGGTCATTGATTTTATTTCCTGTGCGTTTTTCGGAGAAACGGTTTGCGTAAAATGTTACGCTGCGTTTATTTATAATAAGGGACTAGGTAATTGCGTTACTACACTGAGTTATATTATGAAATGAAATCCAATATGTACATATAGCGGTTTTTTTGCACCCGAATAATTTTTGCACGTGCACGCATACGCCCACAAACACACACACGCGCGCATATAAATTATAATTATTATCTAATGCTCTAAAATTGCGCATGAAAATACTCTCCGAGCGCCATCCCAATTATAATGAGGGGAACGGGATCACGAATTTATTTAAAATTCAAGCTTGACGTAAACAGAATTTTTTTGGGAGAAGCGGCGTATTTTTTTGGTCTACGGTACGACGTGCCGCCTGGCGGGTCCTCTCGCTTGTCACACTGTAATACATCCAATATGTGCTTGTGCGTGTGCGTGTGTGCGTGTGCGGTTGCGTGTACGTGTGCGTGTGTGTGTGCGTGTGCGTGTGCGGTTGCGTGTGCGTGTGCGTGTGCGTGTGCGTGTGCGTGTGCGTGTGCGTGNGAGAGGAGAGAGAGAGAGAGACAGAGAAAGCGAGAAAGAGAGAGATCCCGTTTCAAACACAAAAATGGCCGACCGGTCACCTTGGCTGCTACATCACTTGACGCAATGGCACACGACAAAACCAATCTCACTTCGAATGCTTTCTAGACGTCCCCGAGGCATCTACCTTGCCTGCATAATGCAAATTAGCGCACTCTAATTAGGTAGGAGTGCACTAATTTGCTTTATGCACACAAGGTAGTTTTTTTAATGAAAAGAAGGTTTTTCCAGAGACGAAATAGTGCAACCTTAATGGTTAATGGTTTCTATCGTGCCATCTCCATGTCGGGACAGCAGCGACCCATGGCGGCGGTCACGCATCAACAACAACATGGCGGCGGTCACGCATCAACAACAACATGGTGGCGGTCACGCATCAA
>NW_014580308.1:23990-24351 GCF_000485595.1 Priapulus caudatus | reverse complement strand
GCGAAAAATATGGCGTATACAGTAATTTCTGTACAGCTCATCGTTTCTTTACGATAAGCTGCCGCCACTGCCACTGCATCGTTCGTTCGTTTGTTTCAGCTTCCCGCGGTGGCGGAGTTCTCGACCAACGAGTCGATGGGTCACTCGGGCGACCGGCTGGCGGCGGCGTTCAGCGTCAGCCGCGTGGAACAGGACGAGTTCGCGCTGCGATCGCACACGCTCGCCGACAAGGCAAGCAAGGCGGGGTTCCTCTCCGATAGACTCACCGTCACCGTGCCAGGTACGCGGGGTTCCTCTCCGATAGACTCACCGTCACCGTGCCAGGTACGCGGGGTTCCTCTCCGATAGACTCACCGTCACC
>NW_014580308.1:19155-20246 GCF_000485595.1 Priapulus caudatus | reverse complement strand
GCGAGGTATCCGTTCGAGCTTTTGTTTCGCGCGATGGTGTTTTGTTTTGTTGACAGACACCAGCGAGAGACAGAGCAGTGACAGACGTAGAGGTCGTGTGCGCGAGCGTACGTTACGGCCGTGTACTGTATACGCTGTATATTTCGCGGTGGTTTAATTTTCGCGAATTTCGCGAACGCTTCCCCGACCGCGAAAATAACAACACGCGAATAATTCGTACAGAATAATACCGAACAGGGCTCAATTTTAACAGTCGTCCGGTCGTCCGTGACGACTGGATTTTCTCTCGGGCAACTACAAATTGCTTCCGTGGTTGTCCGGTGTCCAACCTCTATAAAAATTTTATATTCATAATGCGCGCGTTCATTTTACATACGGCCAGGGTTGCACAATACGCTGCAAACGTACATGTCTAGACGCATTGTCTGGCTTGCTTGATACAAAGTATAACATTACGTGTTTAACAACACAATGTTTCGTGTTAATTTTCAATTTTTGCTCATCTGTGACTTGACACAGTGTTAGTAATGTTAGTAGTTAATGCAAATGTTATGAAATAAATTTTATGCAACTTTTAATTACTATTATTATACGTCATTGATCCCAGCATTATTTACACATTACCAATATTTTATTATCTTCATATAATGAGTGAAACAATGCGAATGGCCATGTCTGCTGTCACTGCAATACGTACAAAATGTACATGATTAGGCCTTTTACTTTACAGCACTGAGCATCACGTGAGCAGAGCGCATGCAGCACATGTTTAAATAATATCCGGACAACCAAAACTCTTGAGGGACAACCCTTTTGGGTCTCTTGGTTGTCCTCCGGACAACCCAAAAAAAACCTTAAAATTGAGCACTGCCGAATAATTAATAATTCACCGACCGCGAAATTAACCACTCGCGAAATTGTCCGTCAGGTATGAATTCGCGAAAATATCTGTACGCGAAAAATATGGCGTATGCAGTAATTTCTGTACAGCTCATCGTTTCTTTACGATAAGCCGCTGCCACTGCATCGTTCGTTCGTTTGTTTCAGCTTCCCGCGGTGGCGGAGTTCTCGACCAACGAGTCGATGGGTCA
>NW_014580308.1:16823-18433 GCF_000485595.1 Priapulus caudatus | reverse complement strand
TCTCTCTCTCTCTCTCTCTCTCTCTCTCTCTCTCTCTCTCTCTCTCTCTCTCTCTCTCTCTCTCTCTCTCTCTACTCTCGCTCTCTCTCTCTCTCTCTCTCTCTCTCTCTCTCTCTCTCTCTCTCACACACGCACATCTCTCTCTTTTTTCCCAATAATTCACAGGCCAGATAAAGCGGTACCACTAAATCCTACTTCCAAAACTGCCAAACAGCAGGCCTGCCACTCCGACCCAAAGTCTCGCTGCTTGTGTGCGGCGGACCTAGCATGCCCGTGAGTCCTACACCAGCATCAATGCCCCCCCCCACCACCACCACCCAGCAGTACTGCAGCGCGTCACCACTCCAAGCACGCACTCCACTCCGACACACTCCGGCGAGGAATGCCTGCACGGCCTGGCCGCACGTGGGCATGGCAAACCCCTCGCTCCAAGAAACGGTATTGCTAGGGTTAGAATACCCCTATATACAATCCGTCTCTATAGACAATCCGTCTCTATAGACAATCCGTCGCACAGCCTGGTCGGGCTAGGCAAACCCCTCGCTCTTCTCTTTTCCCTCCGCGCGCGCTCTTTCTCTCTCTCTCTCNAGAGGCCCCCGGGCCGTTAGCTAGCACGCGCGCCTGAGGAAGCGTGGACAGGAAGAGCAACACTTGACACGTGACGACGACCATATTAGAATCCAAACGTAAAAAAATGCTATTAAAACTGGTTTGAATTTACATCACAATCGCGGTGCGGCTGATCTGCGGCGTGAGTGTACATCGATGAATAAGGTTACCACCCCCCTTATATATATATATATATATATATATATATATATATATGATTATATAGGTGATATTAGTATATATATATAAATATATCGCTCTGGCTCTCTTCTCTCTCTCCGCCCCCCTCTCTTTTCCTCCCCTCTCTCTTTCTTCTTCTCGTTCTCTCTATCTATTTCTTTGTGTCTCATTCTATATTCTACTGTCGATATCTATCTTATCGCACACACTATCTACCTCGCACGTCCGTACCCACGGGCTGAGTTGTACACACGTCTGTATAGTTGAGTGTGTGTTTGAAGGGGGATACTGACCCCCAGCGAACCTGCGATACTGACTAGCCATATATAGTATGCGTGTAGTACATGTATGTACTATGCAGTATAATCTAGTATATAATATAGTATGTGTGTAGTACATACATGTATCCATGTATGTATGTATGTATACATGTATAGTTATAGCTCTCTGGTTATAGTTATTCGTGCGTGCGACCCGCGTGTACGCAGGCGAGCATCCATGACACTTGCTTTGTGTGATCCAGTCACGGCGTCGCCACTCTCTGTTGTTGGCCTCTACTGCCGAGACCCTCTCTCTATGTAAAGACGTTGCTTGCTCTCTCACTCTACGCCTCTATCGGCCCGCATTGGGAGCGTTTAGGCGTGCAGCACACATGCATCGCTGCCCTGCCCCCTTTCACGCTGTGTTTGTCTTGCGCGCGCGTGTGTGTCCGTCCGTACGTTCGTCCTTTGCGCGTTCTCTCTCTCTCTCTATCTCTTTCTCTCTCTCGCTCTCTTTCTCTCTCTCTCTCTCTCTCTCTCTCTCTCTCTCTCTCTCTCTCT
>NW_014580308.1:12817-16467 GCF_000485595.1 Priapulus caudatus | reverse complement strand
TCTCTCTCCCGCTCTCATATTTTCATCTCCTTTCTTCCTCTCTCTCTGTCTCTCTTTCTCTCTCTCTCTCTCTCTCTCTCTCTCTCTCTCTCTCTCTCTCTCTATCTATCTATCTACACCTCTCTCGCACTATCTCTACTCGCTAATCGCCTAGTCGCGCTTGCGTGGGCACGCGAGTGTCGCTCGGTTAGTTCTGCCTCGCCTGCCCTCAGCAGCTCGCGCAGTAGTTGCCTACTAGAGAGCGCTTCAGTAGCACCGCAGCAGGCAGCGTGTGAGCAGCAGCAGCAGCAGCAGCAGCAGCAGTAGTGCGTCTCAAGCTGAACGTAGCAGGTTAGGGTCAACCACCCGTCAGCAGCAGCAGCAGCCAGCGTTTGCATGTGTCGCTGGCTCTATTATTCGCCTTCCGACTCCTCAGCGTTTTCTTATCGCCGGAGAATGGTCTAAGCAGGCGAGTACCACGCTGTACTTACTACTACTACGACTGTGCTGTTGTGCTTGCACGTGTAGTGCGTATGGGATAGAGAGAGAGAGAGAGAGAGAGAGAGAGAGCGAGAGAGAGAGGTAGGGAAGGAGTGTAGTGTTGACGTTCGTATCCAGCCGTGTGTGAGATAGCCTGACCGCGCTGACCGCAGCAAGCTGGACTTCGTGTGTTTCTCCTCGCGCCCGCGTGGTGGCGCCACCGAGCTACAGCGCCTGCAGCGATTCTGACGGACATCGGCCAGCGCCTTCTGGATGTCGTCCGCCGCAGCGGCGGGGCGTCGTGCATGTTCGCTTGTCGCGTCGAGCGCCCCGCTTCGCCGGGGTTCGAGCGTAGGGGGCGCTGCGGTGACCGCGCGTGGCGTGCTTGTGTTTACCGGCATCGGTCGTCGGACAATAGTGAAGCTCTCGAAAGGAAGCCATTAGTGACCTGCATGTGACCCCTGCACACAGAGAGAGAGAGAGAGATAGAGAGGGCTTCATTGTGAGTGTGTTTAGTTTAACCTCACTCTCGCGGCCTGCATGGTGCTGCTATAGCAGTACATAGTGAATTGATATTACATTGCATGTGCACGGCTGACAATCGTGGTTACCCACCTACGTACCTGCATGCACGAGTGATTGCCTGCTATAGGTGATGCTTGTCCACCCGCATGCTTCTGCACCCGTGTGTTTATCTACAAGAGTGGTCAGCTATACCCGAGTGTTTCACTGAGTACTGTACATACCTGGCTGCACAGCTACCTGTGTGTGTGTGTGTACCTGTGTGTACCTGTGTGATAGCGACGTCTCGTCACCTGCACGATTAACGTGTGACTGATTATAACGTGTGACAACAATAGCAGCAGAGTTGACGCGCACGATAGTGAGAGTGTTTTGTAACCGTGACAACAGCAGTGACGGAGCGAGGAAGCCATCATCATTGATCATCATTCTCCCGCAGCATCCACGCTCCAGCATCCACGCTAGCGTCGCACGCGCCCTCTAGTGTCGCTACCTCATCGTGACACCTCGGAGATGCTCTTGTGTTCCTAGGTGGCACAGTGCTCGCTGTGAGAGGATTTACGACGAAGGTGAGAGCGAGCGACTGACATTGGGATGACTGTACGCGGCGGGGGCGCAGGGGGGAATTATGGCGCCCCTTATCTCCCATCCTATTCCTAGACACACCACCTAACCATCGCTGAACTCTCCAC
Source organism: Priapulus caudatus (assembly GCF_000485595.1). NCBI lineage: Eukaryota > Metazoa > Priapulida > Priapulimorpha > Priapulimorphida > Priapulidae > Priapulus > Priapulus caudatus. Next base: position 14,794 of record NW_014580308.1, on the reverse strand, counting down.
CACCTAAAACACACCCTCACCATGACCCGTGTTGAGCTGCAAGCCGATTGTAATCGTTAACCTGTACACAGGCATAAATCAACGCATAAATCAACGATCAAATTTACCCTCTGAACCTTGTAACCATCCTCTCAAGGCCCTAAGGGACCCTAAGTACCCTAACCTTCATCTTGATTCCTAACCCTAACTAAGCACGGCCAACCTAATCTCCAACGTAACCATAGATACCACTAATATAGCTCTAGTACTAGAGCTACCCCTAATACAACCCTTATCCCTAACATTCAACTTAACCCTAGGTACCCCTGACCCAACCTCCTGTTTAACCTTAGATACTGCTAACATTTATCTTAACCCTAAGTACCCCTGCTATAACCTCTACCTTTAAAAACCCATAACTTTAAATTAAAAAAACCCCAAACCTTTAACAAGAGTACATATAATAGATCTATTATTTACTCTTGTCTTTAACTAACTCTTGCATACTAGTACATAACCTTCATTTCACCCCCGCCCCCTCAACCTTCAGGTGCCCCCCCCCACGGTAGTAGCGCACACCTATATGTGCTAATTGAGGGTAAGCTACAGTTGACATAGTACAGCTATAGCCTCAATATAACTCCCCCCCTCCGACAAGCCCTCCCCTTCTCTCATCGCTCTACTGACATGAACAGAACAAGCGGCCACTATATGTGTTACTAAGATGTAACAGGTGCGGCTGCTGCAGGAAATCCGGGGCCATGGTGAGTGGGTGCAGCCTCACAAGCTTACACTAACACTGAGAGGTTACCTGGGGGACATAGACCCTATGAGCTACACTAACGCACCTTGACAAGCAAGCTGCTGCTTTCCTAGCAGCCGAGTAGTGCTGAAGGGGTCGTTGTCATATCAGATACTACAGATATGTATCCAAGGTACATATATGTATACACAAAGTGTACCAGACTTGTACTACAGAAGTGTACTCTAACCGTAACCGTAACCCTAACCCTAAACATACCTCATATAAAAATATAAACATAATACTAAACAACCTAAAACTACCTCGGGTACATATCTGTAATACCTGATACGACAACGACCCCATCTGCCCGAGTAGTAGTGGTAGATGCGAGTCTAGCTCTAATAAGGCCAGGGTTGGCTCTAGAACTATAGCCCATCGCTCTGCCACAGGCCTCTCCATAGTTCTAGAGCTAGGCCACGGTCAGACAGGCACGCCTCTGCCTGGACAATACTGGACAATACTGGATTAGAGCCCCACGAGGGAATTCATCTACAGTGGTCCCCGCTTTACCGGGACAGAGCCATGAAAATCTCCCGATTAAGCGGTGTGAACATACCAACGGAGCGTAAGCGTCGATTGCCTTTGAACAACATATGTCGTTTAGGCGATGCGTCCGTTTATGCGGGGTTAGCTCTAGAACTATAGGCCTTTGCTCTGCCACAGGCGCCTGCGTCAGAGCGAAGGGCTATAATTCTAGAGCTAACGCGGGGTCTGATGCGGGGAGCGCACTGTACTAATTAATTTATATGTGTATATATTTTGCTGGCTGGTGTACAGTAGACGCGCCCTGGTGGCATGCCTTGTTGGTCGGTGACGACGCTATTCTAGAACTATAGCCCTTCGCTGCGCCATGTTGCAGAGGGAAAAGCCATAGTCTTAGAGCTAGTGGCGACGTAGCTTCAAGAAACGGTCTTGCTAGGGTTAGAAGACCGTATATGATCAGTCGCACATCCTCGTCCGGGTAGTGGCGACGCTGCTATTGTAAACAGCTGGTCGTCTGCTTGTTAACACAGTCAGCGGTCGCTAACGCAACGATGACGTGTAGAATAACAACTCTTGCTCGCGCTGGGCTGTGATGTCACGCTGAATGACAACTCTTGCTCGCGCTGGGCTGTGATGTCACGCTGAATGACAACTCTTGCTCGCGCTGGGCTGTGATGTCACGCTGAATGACAACTCTTGCTCGCGCTGGG
>NW_014580308.1:11643-12807 GCF_000485595.1 Priapulus caudatus | reverse complement strand
TCTTACCTGTCTCTCTATCCTACCTCTGTCTGTCTTACCTGTCTCTCTATCCTACCTCTGTCTGTCTTACCTGTCTCTACCTGTGCGTATACTATGTGGTGTCAGTGTTTGTGGGTGCTAGTAGCGATGTCGTCGCTCTGGGGTCCCAGCCCCGTATCTTCACGTTCCAAGTTTGTCATCGACATACGCCTGCTCTGCTGATAGCGTTCGCCGTTGCCATGGCTGATTATTCATTCTGCAGGTATTTCGGTGCGGCGGCCCCGTTGTTGTTGCATCGCTTGGCCGTGCTCATTGTGTGTCGCTGTCAATGGCTGAGAGAGCGAGGTGTGCTCTCACGCTTGTACACAAGTCATGTCGCCCACGGGCCAGATAGCAATGTGTGCGTGCTTGCGTGCGTGGTACGTTTGTAGGTGGTGTGTGCGTGCGTGCGTGCGTGCGTGCGTGTGTGTGTGTGTGCGTGCGTGCGTGCGTACGTGCGTGTGCGTGTGCGTGTGTGTGTGCGCGTGCACGTGTACGCGCGTACGTGTGTGTGTGTGTGTGTGTGTGTGTGTGTGCGTGTGTGTGTGCGTGCGTGTGTGCGTGCGTGTGTGTGCGTGTGTGCGCGCGCGCGCGTGCGTGTGCGCGCATACGTGTGCCTGCGTGCGTGCCTGCCATGGTGCCGATGTACAGAACGCGTGCCTTGCCTGCATGTAGGCCTACATACATACATGTACATACAGTGTACATGTACATACATGTAGTACAGATATGATTGCATTGTGATGTGTGCTAATCGTTGCGTTTTTGTCGTCATACCTGCTGGTGAGAAAATTTCTTAAACGAGTCACGCACGCATTGCTTAGATAAAAGCCGTTCGATACGTGGATTGATGTTGGATTGCTGGATGAGTCGCTGCTGCTGCTGCTGCTCAGTGGATGTTAGCACCAGGCCCACCACCACGCATCAGTCATTGTGCGGCACCTGTAGCGGGACAACCACCACGTCCTAAACTACAGCACCGCTGTTACTGCTGCTGTTGCTCGCGTGCGGACGCACTCAGCTAATTAACTTGCTGAAGTGGTAATTAATCATTAATGCTAGCCGGTGCCGTGGTAGGAGAGAGAGAGGTGGGAGGAGAGAGGAGGGAGGAGAGAGAGAGCGAGAGAGAGAGAGAGAGAAAGAGAG
>NW_014580308.1:5402-9208 GCF_000485595.1 Priapulus caudatus | reverse complement strand
CGAAGGGCGAACGGTGTGGATGACACAGACACACACGGAGAGGGAGAGAGAGAAGAGAGAGAGAGAGAGAGAGAGAGAGAGCGAGAGCGAGAGAGCGAGTAGTACGGGTGGAGCAAGCAGTACAGCTGGGGGCAGTATTACTGCTACCGGTGACTGACTGGCTCTCAGTTCATTCTGAACACCCCGCCATCTCACGCAACGCTAACACAGGCATCAGTGATGAGTAGAGCAGACAGACAACTCCCTCCTCCTACCTCCCCCTCCTCCTCCCTCCCCCTCCTCCTCCCTGGAGCACATTCACCTCTTGAGAGCGTCTGTATGAGTCATGGACAACCCAGCATTAGCACCCACAGTACGTACACTACACGTGCATGCTCCTACACGGTTACACCTATAGCTCCTATGTACTCGCGTACCAAGGAGCTAAATATAACAAGGAAGAGGAAGCGCCGCACATATCTGGCCCAACCATTTGGTCAGCAAAGACCCATACGAACAAGATTGTCTATTGTCTTTTCCTCTATGGGTTCGGTCTGAACAGCCGTTTTCAGCATGATTATGGTCCATAGATGCGCCCTTTGAGGCCGAAAAGCGCACAGCCAATCCGTTTCCTCTCCCTGTTATATTTAGCTCCTCGCTATGTACTACACCTACACGTACATGCCTACTACGTACTATACCTACTCGCTGCTAACATCATTGATCACATACCCTGGGTCAACGAAATCCACCACGCATATTCTAATGAGTCGTTCGATAATTAATTACAGGCCATGCCTATACATACTCATACATACTGATACATACTGCTGCCCACTTACACATACACGCATACATACATATACATATACATACTCATACATACTGATACATACTGCTGCCCACTTACACAAACACGCATACATCAATTATACATCTATACATACTCATCCATTACTGATATATGCTTTACTTATCACTCATAATATACATACACATTCCATACTCATACATACTCATACACACATACACATACATACTGATTCATACCTGTTAGAGTACTGCACATTTCCGCTTCAATTTGCCAAATCTCCGTTTCGGAGATACCTAAAAAAAATATTCCACTTCAATTCCAGTTTCAGCCAAATTTTACATTTTCCACCAGAAAATTAATTAAATTACAGAGAAAACACTGATGGAGCTGTTTTTTCGTGTTATGTAATTTTTTGGATCTGTAATTTCTATTTGGGGCGTAAAGTGATGAAATGTAAGATAAGTTTTCATAATCATTTTGTGTGCTGTGGCGAGTAGATTTGAGGCTGTTTAAAGCGCTCATTTTTGTGTTTTTGGGATGTTATTTTTGGTGCTTAAAACTGTGAATTCCGTTTTCAGGCGGGTGATTCCGTTTCAGAGCGGGTGATGTCCGCTTTCAGAGGGGGTGATCCCAGTGATTTCCCGTCCATTTTCCGTTTTCATGGAAATGTGAGGCCTCTAAAACTGATACAGCTATACATACATGTACATACATACTCATACATACATATACATACATACTCATACATAAATATACATACTGATACACTCATACATTCACAGACAGTCATATAGCTACCTAACTGCGGAGAGAGGGGGAGAGGGAGAGAGACAGACAGAGAGGAGATGGGAGAGACACAGACAGAGAGAGATGGGGCGAGCGGAGAGCAGAGAGAGAGAGTGGGAGAGGTATGGGTAAGAGATAGAGAGTGTACCAAAGCGAGAGAGAGAGAGAGAGCAGAGAGAGAGTACGAGAGACGCCGCGAGACGAGAACGAACAGGAAGACAAGAGGAAGACAAAAAGACGCTGGGCACCACGGACATGCATTATTCATGCAGCACACGCTGCTAGCATCCTTATCCTCATGCTCATCATCATCCTCATCCTCATCCTCATCCCCATCCCCATCCTCATCTCCATCCCATCCCCATCCCATCTCCTATCCTCATCCCATCCCCATCTTCCATCCTCCCCTCATCCTCATCCTCATCCTCATCCTCATCCTCAATCCTCATCCTCATCCCCATCCATCATCCTCATCCTCCCTCATCCCATCCTCAATCCTCATCCTCATCCTCATCCTCATTCCTCCTAGACGTCTCACCTGAGAAGGCTGCTCTAGCTGCCCGCCATTATTTATATTCTACCTGCCACTAATTATCAGGCAAGGGATCACGTGCCTGTCGCTACCTACTATCTCGCGTGTAAAGTGCTACATGATTTGCGCGTGGTAAACACGCACAACTATCAGTTTCATTTCTCAAGAATAATACTGCGGTGTAGTGTATTAACTATTGATGTCTGATACTTTGCTTCTGTCTAGTTCTGTCCGTCCGTCCGTCCACCAGCCCCTCCAGTCCATCCGCCCCCGAACAAGCCCAAGCGCCCCCACCTGCGAATTTTTTTTCCTACACGTATATCCATTGGTCTCTCTCTATTGGCCGCTCGCTCTGATCTTGACCACACCCCATAGATAGGTTTGGATACCATACGGATCAGATATATAAGCCGAATTCGGGGTATAGTAGTGTTAGGGTCTAGCGTTAGGGTGCTAGGTTAGGGTATAGGGTTCAGGTAGGGGTCATTAGGCCCGTTAGGGTTAGCGTTGGCCCGTTTAGGTTTCTTGCCATCCAATTCCCTTCATCCTCTGATATACACGAAACTCTGAGCCGAGACGTTCCTCTGATAGCGTCATGATCAAGTCCACAGACTATAACGCGCGTTCAGCGGAAAAAAAGCTCGCGCCCCCACAGCTTCTACTGCTAGCCTCAAACTATCTACGTCCTGCACGCGTGCAACGGTAAGTGTTCCTGTTTTGCACTGCCTCTTCACTCTTCTCTCCCACACATATAGTCATATATAACATCTGTGTTCTACAGCGCGTAATATCTCCTCTCTCTCTCTCTCTCTCTCCTCTCTCTTTCTCCTACAAGATTTCAATTCAGAAATTCTGGTAGTGGTTTTGCAGACGTGTGGCGGAAACACGTACACACACGCACACGCCTACGCCCACGCACACCGCACACACACACGCACACGCACACACAAAACACAGAGAAGCAGAACAGAGAAGCAGAGACAGAAGAGAACGAAGAGAGAGGAGAAGAGAGAGAGAGAGGAGCAAGTCGTGTGCGCGTGTGTGCTGATGTATGTCAAGATCTCGCCTCTACCCCTATCGCCTATGATGCATTTCACATGAATCAATTTTTTCTATTATAATACGAACTCACACAGTATACATACATGACCGNTAAGGTGCAGTGTGTGTACCTACTGCACTAGTTCAGTAAGGTGCAGTGTGTGTACCTACTGCACTAGTTCAGTAAGGTGCAGTGTGTGTACCTACGGCACTAGTTCAGCAAGGTACCGTGTGTGTACCCACTGTATTAGTTCATCAAGGTGCCGTGTGTGTACCTACTGCACTAGTTCAGTAAGGTGCCGTGTGTGTACCTACTGCACTAGTTCAGTAAGGTGCCGTGTGTGTACCTACTGCACTAGTTCTGCGAGGTGTCGTGTGTGTACCTACTGCACTAGTTCAGTAAGGTGTCGTGTGTGTACCTACTGCACTAGTTCAGTAAGGTGCCGTGTGTGTACCTACTGCACTAGTTCAGTGAGGTGCCGTGTCTGTACCTACTGCACTAGTTCAGTGAGGTGCCGTGTGTGTACCTACTGCACTAGTTCAGTAGGTACCGTGTGTGTACCTACTGCACTAGTTCAGTAAGGTGCCGTGTGTGTACCTACTGCACTAGTTCTGCGAGGTGCGGCTGCCGTGTGTGTACCTACTGCACTAGTT
>NW_014580308.1:2914-4590 GCF_000485595.1 Priapulus caudatus | reverse complement strand
CGTGTGTGTACCTACTGCACTAGTTCAGTAAGGTGTCGTGTGTGTACCTACTGCACTAGTTCAGTAAGGTGCCATGTGTGTACCTACTGCACTAGTTCAGTAAGGTGCAGTGTGTGTACCTACTGCACTAGTTCAGTAAGGTACCGTGTGTGTACCTACTGCACTAGTTCTGCAAGGTACCGGGTGTGTACCTACTGCACTAGTTCAGTAAGGTACCGTGTGTGTACCTACTGCACTAGTTCAGTAAGGTACCGTGTGTGTACCTACTGCACTAGTTCTGCAAGGTACCGTGTGTGTACCTACTGCACTAGTTCAGTGAGGTGTCGTGTGTGTACCTACTGCACTAGTTCAGTGAGGTGTCACATGCACCCACTGTATTAGTTTACTATGGTGCCACGTGAAACTACTGCAGTAGTACGTGTTGTCAAGGTGTTGCGTGTCTGTACTACTCCCTACTGCACTAGTATCGTGCCCTTTATCGTGGGTTTATGTGCGCAGAACATATTTCCCAACCACATTTCCTCTCACGAACACACGCCGCACGCACGCACGCACGCACGCACGCACGCACGTACATGCACACACGCACTCTGGATCTTGGTACGTCGTCCCAGATTTCCAAACCTCTCAATCAATTTTCTGACTCGCAATTGTTGCGTCGGATTTGGGAACATCGTTATATCCAGCGGTCGCTCTCTCGCGCTGGATTAATACTGAATCCTACCGTAAGTCGAATTTACATTGTGTGTGTGTGTGTACGCGCGGGCAGGTGTGGTGTCAGTCTACGATCGTATCAGCAGTGCGTGGTATTGAGATGATTTTTCTATATAGATAGAGATCAAGAGTATGTACTCTTGATAGATATCTATATTTATTATGCACTCCTGACCGCCTAGGATTCCTACAGAGCGCGGGTGTGGGCGCTTTACCTTATCTGTTAAATCAGGAGTGAGTAATCTATTATTATTATTCACTCCTGATTAAACCTTATTGGTGATGTTTCTACCATTAGTCACACTACCACGAGTAGGGGCCTACATCCAATACTCCGGTACTAACATCCCTAATACTCGTCGTGCATTAGTTGGTCGCTTGCGTTTGTAGGGTGTTGCTATCCCCCGGGCGTGGAGGGAGGGTCACGTGATACAGTTGACGTATACTTCAAAATTATTACTCATCCGGTAACGCTAACTCCAACCCTAACCCTAACACTAAATATATATATATATCGGAGCGCTATATATATAGGTGGTGTGATCCACCAAAATTAATCTATGGTGTGGGGACAGATATCATGATGCAAAAACCCTAACCCTCCACCACCCACCACCCACCACCCACCACCACCCGGTAACCTCCCTCCACGCCCGGGGAATAGCATTACTCGCGTTTGTATAGCTGTGCTTCGAACGCGGGCAGTTTGGGAGGTTTTTCATTATTATTATAGCGCGGGCTATTGTGGGGATTTAATTTCGCAGTGTTGTTGTGATAGTTCGGTCATGTATTTGTGCGGCTGTCAGATCGTGTAGCGGTGTTAACCCGCGTGTGAAACTAGATGCAGCTGAAGGTGTCAATTTGCGTTGTGATGATAACATCAGATGTAAGATATTGTTCGGGCTAGTCAATTATGTAATCTCTCTCTCTCTCTCTCTCTCTCTCTCTCTCTCTCTCTCTCT
>NW_014580308.1:0-269 GCF_000485595.1 Priapulus caudatus | reverse complement strand
AGTTCAGTAAGGTGTCGTGTGTGTACCTACTGCACTAGTTCAGTAAGGTGTCGTGTGTGTACCTACTGCACTAGTTCAGTAAGGTGCCGTGTGTGTACCTACTGCACTAGTTCAGTAAGGTGTCGTGTGTGTACCTACTGCACTAGTTCAGTAAGGTGCCGTGTGTGTACCTACTGTACTAGTTCAGTAAGGTACCGTGTGTGTACCTACTGCACTAGTTCAGTAAGGTGCCATGTGTGTATCTACTGCACTAGTTCAGTAAGGTGCCG
>NW_014580307.1:14145-18426 GCF_000485595.1 Priapulus caudatus | reverse complement strand
ATTGAATGTTGCACGTAGCATCACTGCAATGTTGAAGGTTGCACGTAGCATCAATGCAATGTTAAACGTTGCACGCAGCATCGCTGCAACATTGAATGTTGCACGTAGCATCACTGCAATGTTGAAGGTTGCACGTAGCATCAATGCAACGTTAAACGTTGCATGTAGCGTCGCTGCAATGTTAAATGTTGCACGTAGCATCACTGCAACATTGAATGTTGCACTTAGCATCGCTGCAACGTTAAATGTTGCATGTAGCCTCACTTCAACATTAAATGTTGCATGTAGCATCGCTGGAACGCTAAACGTTGCACGCAGCGACACCGCAATGCTGCACATTGCAGATATTGCTACTTTACTATACATAGTTAGTTTACAATATGAATATGGTAGAATTCACACTGAGACCAAAATGTGATCTTATATTTATTCTCAGTGAATGAACTGTACTAGCAATATTGACTGCTCGTGAAATCTACGTGATTGCTTCAAGAAAAGGTGCCCACATGCCATTAAATAATTAAGAAAAACAAATGATAAATAATAAATAATTCATTAATGAATAAATAATATAGCAAGCTGCGGTGCTGCCGACATAGCTAAACATTTCAGAGCATGACATATATAAGCCGAACAAGCGAGGCTGTGGTTGCTTTAACCTGCGAGATAAAATGCTTGTAACATTACCTAGATTTTAGCCTCATCTTAAAGGTTGAACTGCACTGTGTTACGCTGGCATGCACCTTAGCAACCTGATTAACTGTGATCTGGGTGGTGACTGGTGGAGTCCATAGGTGCTCAGCATCTGTGGCCAGGTTCTGTAAGTGCACCTTCTTTTGGCACAACGACTCCAGCAATGCTAACCCTGTAATTTCACGTTGAATAATGACCAACACAAGATGATGCTATGTTGAAAACCATGCGGTTAATCGAAATATTTACCATCGCAGAAAGTATTAATCACATTAAATCAATAATATTAATACAATTATTATAATTAATGATTAATATAATACTAATATTATTATTATTATTATTAAAGTCATGTCCAAACATTCAAGCCATATCTGCGAGTACCACAACAGGGTCTGGCATTTACAGCTGTTTTCAGGCACTCAGCTTAGACCGGGACCCAGCACAACCAGGATTAACAGAGCCTGCTTGGGATGGTTCAGCCGTTAGCTTACAGCATGTTACGTACTACACACAACAATACTTTGCCAGTTGCTAACAAGGAATAATAGTTTTAGTGCCGGCTCACGTATGTATACACCCAGCGCTTCTTTTCCCTCTCATGTCTATTTTTACTCCCAAACTGGAGCATCCTAGGACCACATTGTCAGAAACATCATAAATAGTCATGACTATCACAATGTCTAAAAATAGTCATGACTATCACAATGTCTANGCGGAGCCAGCAACAATGACAGTGCAGAAATTAACACCCCCCCCCGCTCCTCCACTCTCCGTATCAACCATAGATATCTACCACATACATTATGATTATGCACGTATAGATATCTATAGTTTGACCAAGCAACGAACCCGCGCCGACTTAGCCTCTATTGTCCATGCGCAATCGAGAAGGAGAAGCACATTTATGAAAAGGGGGAAGTACGCCGTTATGTTATGTTATGTTCTCGTACTTGTCGGTGTCCACTGCATTGTATATAGTGACAAGGTAGTAAGTGCTTTCAAGAATGAACCCAATATACAAACAACAGGTGCGTAATAATAATGAGTACAATGCTACTAGATATTTTCTTAAAGCTGCGCACGCGCCAGCCCGCAACACATGAGACGCGCCATTATATAGCGCACCAAATCAGGAGCTAATATTAATATTGGTACCAGACACTGCGTTGTCATTTGTCACACACGACGTGTGTAATGTCTGCGCGTCATTCTAATTTGCAAATGATCGTTGGCAGTGTCATTTATTCATAACAAATTATGCGAAAGGAAGCTATAGATATTGTTCTGTAAGTAACAGCGGTTAATTTACATAAACGTTGTTCAAAACCACCCATTGTCAACTCAAAATGCTAAGAATAGATTGTAACATTATTATTTGATATTTCATGCTTATAATGAGCTATAATAGGCCTACTTATAGAAATGTATTAGTTATTATAATGTAAGAATGCTCCAAAGTTCAACTAGTGCCGTTTTGCTCAAATTCGCCCTATGACGTCATCAGACTGCTATCGCTAGTGTAAAAATAAAGAAATATAGGTTCGCGCCGGTGCGCTTCCGTCGTAGCTCTTGTTGCCGAGGTGATGCTCGCGTAATGTCGCGCGGAGCGGTGACAATAGTTTCGTTTTACTTCTACCAATGTCATTAGAAATTTTTAGCGGCGCATTTCTCTTCACTTTTTATGCGAACATGGTTTGGTTATGTAACACTGTTGTTGCCAAATCGAGCAGTCGATTGAAACTATGGACACCGGTAACCAACCCATAACACGTGTCCGATGCCATGCACGAGTCTATATATAGCGCGCGCACACATGCGCCCGCATGCACATGTAATTCAGCAAAAATTCCCAAAAATTATATTATTGTCTCAGAGTTTGCATGTTGTCGTTTGATGCGACACTAGTACTTATACCCGGCTGCAGCGTTATAGTAGTATTTCAGAATATAATTTAATAAAAAATTCGTTTGGAAAGTTTTAGTATGCGATCCTTAACGCTGCTGCAGCCGTAATATCTCGCTCGATCAGACTTGCAACATCTATCTATCTCGAACAGTGTGTAAGAGAAGACTGCTCTTAGAAGTTGTGTTTTGAAGAGGGCTGATCGTTATTGCGACAGATATAGACGATCTAAAGATAAATGAAAGTGATTAAACAAATTCTTCCCTCCTCATGCAAACCATTCCACCTCTCACCTTTCCTCCCTCACTGGGGCACCAAATCCAATATGTAAAGAAATTCTAAGGTACCGAAATGGTTTCAGTGTATGTTTAGTGAGTACTATTGGACCCAACGAAATGAACAGATAGATATACAAATGTATATATTATATATATATTGTAACGGTTTTCGCTCTCTCTCTGATCGCCTAACTAACCGACTCGACTACTACCATTGGCCGTGGTATACGTCCGGTTGCCGTTGTCGCCGCGCACCCTGACAGGGCCGTTACTCCCCGTCCTTTCCGATTCGGATCACTAGGATCTCGACGAGGCCGAGGCAGTCAAACACCCGAGCGCCGAGAAAAGGGGGGGGGGCGTTCCGGTCGTCCAGTGGCAGATACGGAGGGGAGGGGGTGGGGCGGTCACAAAGTGAAAAGTGATAAGTAGAAAGTAATAAGTATTTATTCGGTATTGCGTACTAAACAAGCAGTTAACACATTAACCAATTACACAGCAACTGTTACAGCACGTTCGCTCCGAGCCAGACTCGAGTCATCGTCGCGCGCGATTCGATGCGCAAGACCATCACGCCACCGTAACATGCGAACTAACAATTACTACAGGCGATTTAAACGCCAGTGCCTATACATCACAAATACGTTCGGATAACAGATCACTTCGCTATACCGTAGACTGTCTAACGAGCGTCGTCCTCGCGGTGGCGACCCCTGGTGTACAAAAGATGTGTACACGTACATATACGCCAGCTACGTATAATTACTACACTCTTAGTGTAGGCCTACAGCCATCTGCATCAGCAGATCACTTCGCTATAGAGTACAGAAGTGATGACGTCACGGTGGCATGACAACGAACCTACTGGTTCTACACAATCATATGCTCTGGTAACATTAACTGCGTGTCGTGTTTTGTACCCGATTGTAACCATCATTCTGAGAGTCATTATTGCAGTTTTTATAGATTTCCAAAGGATGGAAGTGAAAAGCAACGAAAAAAATAAATAAATTAATAACAAAATTTTTTTAATAATAAATGTTTTTTTTTAAATTCATTAAATAGATCGACTTGCTACCGATGCTTTACCGCTGTCTGCAGCGCACACACTCGTGTTTTACGTACGCACAACATTTTCACGCAGTTAATGTTATGGAGCCAGTGGCTTGTGTAGAACCAGCCCGTACGTTGTCTTGCCAACGTGACGTCACACTTCGGTACTCTATACCGTAGACTGTCTAATGAGCGCGTCCTCGCGGTGGCGACCCCTGGTGTACAAAAGATGTGTACACGTACATATACACTACCTACACATACAGCTACGTATAATTACTACACTCTTAGTGTAGGCCTACAGCTACATATACATACTAGCTACAGCATACAGCTACAGCTACGGTACAGCTAA
>NW_014580307.1:3798-13083 GCF_000485595.1 Priapulus caudatus | reverse complement strand
ATCTGCGCACACTCACCGCTATAATGATCACTATCAGTGTAGGCCTACAGCTACATATACATACTAGCTACAGCATACAGCTACAGCTACGGTACAGCTAATAACGCATACAGAACACTCATACTATTACTAAAGTAATACACTAGTAAAAGGATTACAGTATTACATTAGCGGTGTGCCATGCATTGTTGAGTAAAGTAATGGACGCGCCGGGCGGGTGTGGATCGTCCGTGTCGTCGTGGTCCGGTTTGCTGGGTCGCTGGATCGCTGGATTGGGCCGGTTGGGATGTGGGGTGGTTCTAGCCACCGTCCTCGCGTTCCTCCAGCGGGGCCGCCTGCGGCTGTGGTAGGGCTGGGGCGTGCACACCCCAGTCCGCCTCCAGCGGAGCCGTCTGTGGCTGGGCTGGTGCCGCGGCAACTGGTTCCCAGTCTTCCTCCAGTTCTAACGGCTGGCCTAGGTCTGGGGCGACGCCGTTGATGTCATGGCCGGCGTCATACCAGTGGCCGTAGAACTGGTCGTCCTCGTCGTCGTCGTCGTAGCCGTCGTTGTCCTCGTCGTTCGCATGGGGCGGATGCGGGACTCCACACTCGTCAGTTGGATGGTCGTGCGGCGTCGTGCCAGGATGGCAGCTGAAGTGGCGGTGGGGGTAGTGGTCGTAGCGACAGCCGGCGGCCAGGCAATGGGGGGGGGCCTGCTGGCGGGGCCGCTAGACGTAGAGGCGTCGAGGTCCTGCGATGTGGCGGCAGCGGTTGTCGAGCGCTGCAGCGGCGGCTGGGGATCCGCAGTTGCACGCGGCGCTCTGTTGGCGGCTGCCATCGTCCTAGGTAAATACGCTTGCTACGAGGTAGACATGTAGGTTACAGGCGTGATAACAACGTCGCGGGCGTCGTGAAATGACGCCATTAGGCGCGCTATGTGAGAGCTATATATCGCTCCCGCGGAACATAGAAAAATCGAGCCGTATTAAAGGCTCCAGGACTACGAATGTGCGACGCGTTCTATGACCACGGTATGCTCGTACCGACAATATTAATGGTAGTGGGCCTTAAGGCTGGGCTTTAGCTGTGTTCCTAGTGTCACGTGTGGCTCCGTCGGCGGGGGCCATAGAGTGCGCGCCACAATGAGCGCCATGCGCTGCTAACGGATACAGGCTGAATGGCGTGAGTCATGCAAGCGTCTGCGACGTGGGGACGTCTTGCGGTCGCACATATATGTGCATGCGAAGGTGGCGCGGGCGTAGTGGTTTGAGGCATGGGTTGGCGGATGTTGGTGCTGCCTACGGGGGCGTGAGGTACGTCTACCTGACAAGGCCGTTGAGCAGTGGTGTCATTCGGAGAATGCGACCGTAGACATTGCGTCGACAGGGTTACTAGCGGCATGTGTTGCGGCGGTTCGGGCGCGCAAAGAGGCGCCGTAGTGGTGCGCTCCCTAAGCATGACGTTCGCGTGCTCTGGGTCGTCGGGCAGTGTGTGAGCGGTGTTACCGATGTCGGTGTCCGTGGACGTCTCAGTGGATACACGGGCTCCGGAACCCGTAGTATTCACTTCGTAAGTGGTTGTTTCCTGGCTGGGCACCACTGGCTGGATTCCTTGATCAGGGCCCTGATCAGAAGGATCATCGCCGGTGGGTGCGGCAGGTGATATTTCGCGGAAACGTGCCAGCGGAATAAGATCGGTAGCGCTGAAATCACTGTCAGACGCCGATTGGCGCTGGGGAGGGTCGTCGCTGTCAGAATCTGATTGCGAGTCGCTCGAGTGTGTGTCTGCACGTGCTGCCTCTGGATGCGCGAGCGTAGCTTGCCGCCGTGGCTGTTGCCTCGTGGGTGCAGCGCGGGGCTGAACAGGTGCCTTTTCGGGCACTGGGCGGGGTTTATCCCAGCGAGCGGAGGGATGCGCTGCTCGGAGGTTGTCAATGTGGGCTGTAACGTGACGCATGCTCCACTCGTGTTGAATGAGACACTTCTTCGGGGACAGCATTTTGATTATAGTATAATAGGGTTTCCAGGGCGATGCGAGCTTGCGTGTGGTGTCTGGTTGAAGTACAGGGTTGTGGTAGTAGACCGGATCTCCGGCTTTGAAACGTTGTTCGCGCGCACGGCGATCATAGCGGCGTTTATTTTGTGCACGCATGTCACGGGTTGCATCGCGAATGTGGACGTATGCCTGATGGAAACGTTCGAGAGTTTGCTAAATAGGGTCGTCGTCATACGTCTTCCTTCGGGGTAGGAGCAGGTTATCAAGTGGAAGCGTTGGCTGTCTGCCATACAGCAGATAGAAGGGGGAGTGTTGCGATGTGCCGTGGATGCTTACGCGATATGCTGAGAGCAGAGATGGGAGCAACAAGTCCCAATTAGTCTGCTGTTGGTTGACGACGCTGGCGATCATAGAGTTTAAAACGCGATGAAAGCGTTCGCAAGCCGCGTTAGATGCGGGGTGGTAGGGGGCGCAGCAAACTGCCACTATGCCGAAGTGACGGGTGAGGGCATCCATAACATGGTTGCAAAATTCGGTGCCGTTATCGGAGAGTAGGATCTTCGGGCATGAATGTCGGGGGATGATGTCGTTGACCAAGAGGTCAGCGACGGTCTGCGCGGACTTGTCCCGTACCGGAAAACACTCTGGCCAACTTGTGTATGTGCAATGGAAATGAATGATGTAGCGATGGCCTCTGGGTGTCAGTGGAAATTGGCAAGTGTCAACTGTCACAACCTAGAACGGCGAATCTGGGAATGGCGCAGCTCCCAGTGGAGACGGTATGCATTGGAGCTTGGCGGAGTTGCATGCAACACAACTACGGACTAACGAATGAATGGTGGCGTACATTCCTGGCCAGCAGTAGCGGCTGCGAATGAGTGCATACGTTTTGGGGAAACCGAGAGAGTGCGGTAATGAGGTGTTGATATTTGGGTGGGATAACGAGTTGCATACTGGGCTCTTCATGCCGTGTGGGTTTAGCTGCGTAATAGATAAGATCATCGTCATCAATGAGGTAATTTGCGACGGACTTTAGATCCTTCAGTGGTGGAGCGGAAGCAGTGAGAATGTCGCGAATCTTACACAAGTGTGCGTCCTGATACTGTTCTGCGCGAATGGCATCTAGTGATATGGTATCTATGATGGGGCCGGGGGCGGTTACCTCGCATGTGGTTTGTGCGGGCAACGGGGTTGGTGAGACCTTGGTTGTGGGCGGCAGATGCTCGTCGGCGGGAGGGTGGTTTTCGGTGATGTGTTGCGGTGACGAAGGAGGCATGTGTCCTGGGGTGTCGGCACGTACGTCGATCTGGGTTAGGTGGTAATTCTGCGGATCGGGTGTGTCGACAGGGCTAACCTGCTCGAGTCCGGCAGGGATTCTGGACAGTTGATCGGCGTGTACGTTTCTGGCGCCTTTGAGGTATAGTATTGTGGGTTGATACTCGCTGAGAATCGTGGCCCATCGTAACAAGCGTGGATTCTTCAATGTCTGCGACGTGAGGAAATACTCTAGTGGCTTATGGTCTGTGTAGATGGTGAGAGAAGCGCCAGCAAGGTAGTGACGCAGGGTGTCGAGTGCATAAATTATGGCGAATGCCTCGCGTTGTGTAACTCCCCATCGTGCCTGCGAGGGGGTGAGTTGATGTGAAATGTATTGTATGACAACCTCGTGACCGTCATCATTGTCCTGAGCGAGGACGGCTCCAACCGCGAAGTCGCTAGCATCGGTATACAACTTGTATGGTTTGTTGGTGTCGGGATATGCAAGGATAGGCGCTGAGACGATTTGTGCTCGCAACTGTCGAAAGGCGGTCTCAGCGTCGTCAGTCCATTTGAAGTGTACATTCTTCTTGGTTAGGGAGGTCAGGGGCATAGCAATTTTGGCAAATGATTTGATGTGCGAGCGGTAGTAATTAGCCATGCCTAGAAACGATCTGACTTGTCGCACGTTTGCCGGCGGTTTGAGCTGTTGGATTGCCGCAACTTTGGCTGCGTCCGGTGCAACACCAGACGGGGAGATGATGTGCCCCAGATACTTGTCGGACTGCTTCAAGAAAACGCATTTAGTAGGGTTAAGTTTGAGACCCGCTTGACGTAACCGATGGAAGACCTGTTGTATATCGGCAAGGTGTTGCTGCAGATTCGGCGAGTGGATGATAATGTCGTCGATGTAGGGGATAGCACACTTGTTCTGAAGGTCAGAGAGAACCATGTTCAAAAGTCTCTGGAAAACGCTAGGGGCGTTGGCGAGCCCGAACGGAAGGACAAGGTAAGAATATGATTGGTCGTACGTAACTATGCAGGTCTTATCGACATCCTCGGGGGCCATTGGTATCTGGAAATACCCGGATTTAAGATCTAAGGTGGAGTAGAAGTGTGATTTGCCTAATGAAGCTAGAATGTCGTCGATACGAGGGAGGGGATAGACATCCTTCTTGGTTATGGCGTTCAAGCGGCGGTAGTCAATGACCATTCTGCCAAGAGGGTCGTCTCGTTTCGGAATGATAAAGGCAGGGCTTCCCCATTGGCTTTGCGATGGCGTGATAATGCCGGCGTCTAATAGCCGCTTGATGTGAGTATCCATTGCATGGCGGTAATTGAATGGAGTGCGGTAAGGTTTCTGTCGTATCGGTGGATGGGTTGTCGTGTCAATGTGCATTTTAACAAGGTGCGTGCGCCCAAGCTCGGCATCATTGAGCGCGAACAAATCATCATTTGCTGCAATGAGATCCTGAATGGATTTGCGATGCTGGCCCGTTAGGTGCGTGAGATCGACGGGTAGTTTGCGGTGGTTGTGCGCTACAACGTGGTTGACGTGGGCTTGTGGGCGAGCGGTGTGTATGCAACATGGCTGGGGTCGCGGCATTAGCGGCGGGCGACTTGTGCTAAGTACGCGCGAGGGGCGAGGCACCGGCGAGTGGGGGGCAACCTTGCATGCTATGGCCAATGCAGAGCCACGCGGCAGAGTGATGGGCGCTGACGTGTCATTGAAAAGGGGCACGTGGACATAGGGGGAGGAGGTGTTCGTAGTCACGGTATCGACCGTATAAATGTTGGGGTGGGCTGGCCGAAGCGCATTCGCACCAGTGAGTAATACGGACGCGTGAGCGGGAGGGGCATGCTGGTCGAAACGGCCATAACAACGCTTGACTGTATTGGGCTGTAGCGTGCAGGGGTGAAGCAGTGAGACGGTATAAATAGGACTAGCGTCGTCAGCAGCACCATTTAGCTTAAGACGAACAGCGACGTTAGCTATGGTAAGCGTGGCGCGGCCACAATCGAGCTGAACATTGTGCGCCCGCATGAAATCAAAACCTAAGATGACATCACGCAAGACGCTTCGTACTATGAAGAATGGGTGCGTAACGATAGGGCCGGTAATGTGTACGGGTAGGGTGGCGCGACCCAGGACGAACAGGTGGTCTCCCGAGGCAGACTTCAAAACTTGTGTGTGGTTCGCACTAAAGCAATGCGCATAGCGCATGAAGGAAGTCATCGCGCCCGTGTCAATGAGTGCGTCTGCGGGTGCTGCTCCTATATGAGAGAGGCAGAGTGGTGCAAAATGTCTGGAATCGTTAGTGTGTAACGCACGCACACACGAGTGAGACAGAGTGAACTGGGCCGGTCTCCTCAGCGTCTCATATTGAAAAGAGGCCGCGCGTTTCCCTGGGTGCGTTGAGCAGTGCGTTGGTGGCGTGCACGGCACTCACGCCAATAATGGCCGGGCTTCTCACAAAAATGGCAAATAGCGATGCCATCTGGGGTCCAGGCGAAAGGTGGGGTAGCGCCGCGGTAATTGGGGAAGCGAGGCGGCCGCATCGATTGTGAGCCGGTCGATGCAGACGGTGCAGAAGACGGGCGGTTAACATAGGCCCGTGCGGTAGCAGTGGGGCGGTCGGATCCATAGTGTCGCGGCGAAAAACGAGGCTGTTGATACTGCGGGCGAGGCTGGGGCAGCGGAAGCTGTGGCTCTTGCCAGGGCTGTGCCGCCTTCTTTGTGAACTGGACGATAATATTGTGAAGCTCGCTCAGTTGTTGCTCAACTGTTGGAGCAGCTGGAATGCTTGAAACATCGAGTGGGTCCGGTTCGGTGTGCGAGTGCATGCGCACTTCAACATCGAAGGCAGCCTCTTGCGAGGCTCGTTGCACTGCCTGTGCGTAGGTGGGCGGTCTCTTGCGCACGAGAAGGCGCTTTAAAGAGTGCGACAGAATGCCGTCGAGAAACTGGTCGATGAGTCGCGCTTGAAGCGACGTGTCAGATTCAGCCAGGTCGCCAAAAGCTGCGCGCGCATGATATGTTCGAGGCGTTTGGCATACGCCTGTATGGACTCGTGCGAGCGTTGCTTGGCATGCTTAAATTGCTGCAAGGCGATAGGCACACTTGCCGTATCGGTGTAGCGGTCCTTGAGAATGGCGGCCAAGCCCGTCCATCCCAGCGTGGGTGTGGCACTCAAGCCCTGTGCTGCGCAATTGGCTGGCTCACCTGCCAGTAGGCGCAAGGCCAACCTGGCCTGTCTGCCGTCGTCTGTCTCATCAATGATGAGGAATAAGCGATCGAGATTCAGAAGCCATTGTGCGAAGGTAACTGGTGAATCGTCACGCCCATCATACGCGAGAAAGCCACCCACTAAGAGTAAGCTCTGGACTTCCTTGACGAGGGCGTTGAGCTGGTGCTTTGGAAGGGTAATTTGTTCGCCTGCGTCGCCCAGCGGCGAGTCGGCCGTGAAAATACTGAGTTGGGGGGGTTTAGTCGTCATTGTGGGGGGGGGGTACGGGTTTAGGTTGGTGGTAGGTGGAGGGGCGGTAGCGAGGGGGCGGAGCGGGGGGAGAGAGAGGGCATCGGACGCGCGGGGGGGGCAGGTGAGAGGGGGGCGCACCGGGGATGAGATGGGTGATGAGCCGAGGGGGCGACGGGGGAGGACGACGAGGGGGGCGATCGAGGGGCGGAGAGAGAGGGGGAGGAGAGCGAGGGGGCGAGGGGGCGATCGAAGGAGCGAGAAGAGAGGGGGGCGAGCGACGATGACCGGGCGTGCGAGGGGACGAGCAGAGAGCGTGTGTGGCGACGCGGCAGGGGGAGACGAGAGGAGGCAGAGAGAGGGGCGGAGAGAGAGGGGGGGGCTGACGCGAGGGGCCGAGGGGGATGAGAGAAGGGGGATGCGAGCGAGGCGGGAGAGAAGAGGGGGGGAGAGGAGGAGAGGGAGAGAGTGGGGCTCTCCGAGAGCGAAGGGGGAGCGGCCGAGGGAGAGAGAGAGGGAGAGAGAGACGGGGAGAGAGAGGGAGAGAGAGAGGGGCGATACGAGGGGGACGAGAGAGGGGGAGAGACGAGGCAGGGAAAGAGAGGGGGAGGAGAGGCGGCGGATCGGAGGGGGAGAGAGAGGGGAGAGAGAGGGGGAGAGAGGGCGCGCGATCGAGGGGAGAGAGCAGCTGGGCTATTTGATCCTCCTACGCACCACCCGACCATTCGGCAGCTACGTAATGCAAGCAGCGACGCGGCCGCATGCTCATGAGCTAATACGCGCGCCTATGGTAGGAGATAGGCACAGTAGGCGGCGGAGGAGGGGGGCGGTCGAACGCGGCCCGTAAGTGATTGCCCTTTTAGGGCGTGTGCGATTCTAGGGAAGAAAAGAGCGAAAGACAAGGGGAAAAACGCTACCGCGGAGAATTGAAAACAAAGTGTGGGACAGTTGGCGGTACGTGACACGCGGATTGGGGTAGTAGGGACAAGTGTAGGCCGTGGGAAAAACGCTGTGGTGAGGGGGCAGAAACTGCCGGCTTAATCGTACGCGCATTTGCGACCTATCGCGAAATTATAGGGCGCCGCCACGGACGAAGTTCTAGAGAAATAAAACGCCTTAAAAGAGCGTGTAAAAGCCGATATTCGAGCTATACGAATGATTACGATAAGCTACAAAAGCGCTTATTTAAAGAGAACAGTGTACGAGCAACAACCGTTTAGTCCTAGAACGATTTACGTGATCAGCGCTGACGACGAGACGGTACGATGTGCCGGTCGACTGTTGGCCTCGATGCTGACTCGGTGGCGGGTGACACGCTGATCGCGACGAAACTCGTGTTTAGAGTGTAAAACGTATATTGAAGAAATTACTAGCGAGAAATCGCCTATCTTTAGGCTAACCATTGCCACTACTCAACCATAACCGCTGCGTCACTCGCCACCAGTATAAGTCAGTCTCTTCAAACTGCCGTTCACCAGGCGTTCACAGTTTGGCTATGTGCGAGGGCTAGTTGTCTTTAAGGGTAGGTGTCAGGTTTTGCGTCGACGATAACAGAAACACGCAGTATTAATAGAAACTACTCTTCCGTGCGTCTATTTCACTCTAGTCAAACACAATCATATGTGGATACTATTACAGATGTCTCCGCTGTTCGTAAGACTCGCGTTTCCGCGTGTCGCGCTAATTGGAATAAAGTTAACGGTCGTACCTTAGTTGTGATTCGCGGAGGCGCTCGGCGGGGTGAGGTAAAGGTGGCGTATTGCCGAAGGGTAGCTCGGAGAAGGAGATTGGCAATCGGATGTGGGAGCTAGGCTAAACTGAACTTTTGTGAAAGCAAGAGCGTTAAGCCGAGATTATAGGAAAGAATAGGAATCAGCGAGCCGGGGAAAAAACCTGGACCGTGCTGTGAAGGGATGAAGAGCGAGTCTATGCCTGGGGAATATTCATGGCAGATCGCACCTCGCAGGTCATTAGTGATGCTTTGGGTCGCTAACGGGCCGTGCGCTGTATCGCTGATTAACCTGCGGCCGTTTCTATTATTATTTATCACTTAGAGTGTAGAGGTGTGTTGTTTTCTAGTGATTTGCACTTTGGGGAATAGTGTGAGTGCGATATATTCTCCTCTGTGCGAGAGCCTTGCGCTCATCTACACTCACACTCTTAGTGTAGGCCTATCAGCCACTGCCATCAGCAGATCACTTCGCTATTACCCGTAGACTGTCTAACGAGCGTCTCTCGCCCGAGGTGGCAACCCCTGGTGTACAAAAGACTGTGATACACGTACATATTATGCACTACCTACACATTACAGCTACGGTATAATTACATACACTACTTAGTGTAGGTTACTAGCCATCTGCCCATCGCAGATCACTTCGCTATACGCGGAGCACTGTCTAACGCACGCGTCGTCCTCGCGGTGGCGAACCCTCGGTGTACAAAAGATGCTGCGGATAAGCTCGATTCGCGGTGAGAATAGCAAATTGCTTGAGAAAAACCCGCAAGTGTCAGCGTTAGCTTAAACCGGTGGCCTCTATAGTAACGCGATGTATTACAAGCGCCACTCACAACCATCTTC
>NW_014580307.1:0-3721 GCF_000485595.1 Priapulus caudatus | reverse complement strand
TTATTTATGTGGTCAGTGTGCGCGCCAATGGCGCGGCGTGTGTTTACCGTTGAACGACTTCATAGTGCCTGTGCTCCGGCGTATTCTCCTTCGCGCCGTATTTCTCTGATTGTTTCGCTTCTTGGAACCATCTCGCGGAGGGTACCACAAATCGCCTCATGGTACCGGAGATCCCCCGACTTAGCGCCAGCTCTCGTGAGACAAAAATGAAAACGCACGATACAAAGCGGGGCAATCTGCTAGCAATATATTATATATATTATATATATAATATATATATATAATATATATATATATATATTTATATTATTGAACGGAAGTAATAAACCATTAAACGAATGTACAACCTTTCACGCGAGTGCTTACATAGCCGTCCCGACAAAATATCTTGACAATATTGATCGATGCGCAAGACCAGCTCATTTGTCAATGATTACGTGCGTGTGGCGCGGCGTGGGTGTGCGTCGCGTGCGTGTGTATGATCGTGTGCGTTTCGCGCCGTGTTTTCTGTTTGTTGTGGGTTGTGATACTGTGGCGTGCGTGCATGCGTGTGCATGTCCGTGCGTCATAAAAATAGTAGGCGTTAATAACGACAAATTGTCATTATTTACCCCTGATACAATAGGATTAAATAGTAATAATAATTATGGGCTTGGAATAAACTGAAGTTGTAGTTAAAAGTAGATGTAATAAAACTTATTTTTTGGAGCCCCATTACGCTCAGTAAACGCAATGTTGTTGAAAAGTTACCTTTTTTATTCCAGCAATGCATGTTTATGCGCTGAGCGATGAATAAAGCGCTTTCAGCAAGTCATGAACGCGTATACACGCGCGCGTGCCGGTCCGCGAGCGCGCGGCGGCTTGGATAGGCGGTCCTCTCGTGCGCGCAGCGTGGTTGTGGCGCGGGGTGATATGCGCGCAGCGCGCGGCGCGTCCGTCCGCGTGGCGGTGAGATAGCACCGCCGCGCGCGCGGCGCGTCCGCCCTGCGCGGTTTGCGGTTTTTTCATAGGAAGGTCGCGCGCCGCTCGTGCTGTCATTGCGCGGTGCGGCGCGGCCCGGGATGATTATACGCGCGCGCAGTCGCGCCGCGGCCACAGCGTAGTATGCCGCGCTGCGGCGGGTGCCGTTTCACACGCGCTACGGCGCCCTCGCTCTGACTCCCGGCGGATGCGAACGAGCGTCGGTCGCCCGCGCGGCGGTGATAGCGGTGCGCGCACGCCCGGCCGTCATACAACAACCAAGCGCGCGGCGGTGATTCACACGCGCACGTACGAGCGCTAGTATAAAACAGCGAGCAGATGTTTAGCGTAAGCAATTGTTATGCATGCTACATTTATTCTTAGGGAAGTTATATTTAGCGGGAGAGATGTGACGGTAGCGAGCGTAGCGGTTGTGAGAGAGTTTAGCAGGCAAAGAAAAGGGGGGGTCTCAACTCAGAGAGGGCGGAGTGCGTCCAATCGGGGAAGTAATTCACGTGTGCGCTATTATGACGCCAGGTAAACAGAGAAGCGTATTGGTGGAGCTTCGAAAAAAGAATGCTGATTTGGGAGACATTGTATCCGTCAGCCGTCACGCTGATGATGCTAAAATATAAGCAATCGGAATTTCGTGGGGAAAGGGAGTCGAACAAAGCAGTTTCGACAAAATGCAAGTCGAACAGGGAGTTGGACTGTTGGCGACTGCCTGGCTGTCGCGAGGAATGCGACTTATAGCGTCGCGAGTCGAAGACAAAGGCGTCTGAGGTGAAGCGGTTGAAATAAGCCCGAGCTTAGGAGTGAAACAGTTGTGCAGAGAGAAAAGCAGAGTAGCGCGCGCGCCACGCTTCAGGGAGAGAGAGAGAGAGAGAGAGAGAGCTGAGTAACAAGTGGCGCCGCCGGCTTACTTGTACGTGTATTACCGGCCGCCTTTCTCTTCACTTTTTATGCGACATGCGTTTGGTTAATGTAAACACTGCTTGTGCAATCGAGCAGTCGATTGAAACTATGGACACCGGTAACCAACCCATAACACGTGTCCGATGTTATGCACGAGTCGATATATAGCGCGCGCACACGCGCGCCCGCATGCACATGTAATTCAGCAAAATATCCCGAAAATTATATTATTGTCTCAGAGTTTGCATGTTGTCGTTTGATGCGACACTAGTACCAGGAGTTAATAATGACATTATAATGACGTTATAATGACAATGAATAAATATGAGTATAAGGAGTTTGTCATTATTAACTCCTGCTAGTACTTATACCCGGCTGCAGCGTTATAGTGGTATTTCAGAATATAATTTATTAAAAAATTCTTTTGGAAAGTTTTAGTATGCGATCCTTAACGCCGCTGCAGCCGTAGTATCTCGCTTGCTCCGTGGTTAGACTTGCAACATCTATCTATCTCGAACAGTGTGTAAGAGAAGACTGCTCTCAGAAGTTGTGTTTTGAAGAGGGCTGATCGTTATTGCGACAGATATAGACGATCTAAAGAGAAATGAAAGTGATTAAACAAATTTTTTTCCTCCTCATGCATGCCACTCCGCCTCTCACCTTTCCTCCCTCACTGGGGTACCAAATCCAATATGTAAAGAAATTCTAAGGTACAGAAATGGTTTCAGTATATGTTTAGTGAGTACTATTGAACCCAACGAAATGAGCAGATAGATAGACAAATGTATATATCTATAATATAATAGTAGAAAGAGCCGAAGTGTCGTTTTCCGTATCTCCTCCGAAACCGTGCCACGTATTCTTACGCGAATCGAGCTGGGGCCCCTTCTGGACGTCCCGAATACATTCCGCTACGTTAGAACGCGATTTTTCGATGGTAAAGTGGCATTTGGAGGCAATTTTCTAAAAAGGTACGTGCCCGAAGAAACTTCGGCATTCATCGAAAACCCGCACCAAATTTTAAGATCGCCAAATCCGCTGGCGCACACACGCACACACCAAAGCCAATGCGGCTGCGGTGTATAAACAACCAAGCACTGCCGCGCACAGCAGTGAGGCGAAAATTTAAGGCAAACCCCAACGAGAGACAGCTGCAGTTGTATGTGTGTATGTGTGTGTGTGCGTGTGCATGTGCGTGTGCGTGTGCGTGTGCGTGTGCGTGTGCGTGTGCGTGTGCGTGTGTGTGTGTGCGGGAGTGCGCGTGTGATCCCGATACGTTAGAACTCGATTTTTCGATGGTAAAGTGACTTTTGGAGGCAATTTTCTAAAAATTTATGTGCCAGAAGAAACTTCGGCATTCATCAGAAACCCGCACCAACTTTTAAGATCGCAAAATCCGCATGCGCAGTCCAATCAGAGTACATGAATCACCTTGTGATTGACGTGCTCTTATCGGAAACCGGCACCAAATTTTAAGATCGCCAAATCCGCATGCGCGGTCCAATCAGAGGGGTGTTGCTATCCCCCGGGCGTGGAGGGACAGTACCGCAACGTGGCAGCACTAGTATTAGGATTAGGGTTAGGATCAGGGTTAGGGTTAGGGTTAGGGTTTGGGTTTGGGTTAGGGTTAGGGTTAGGGTTTTTGCATCATGATATCTGTCCCCACACTATAGATTAATTTTTGTGGATGACACCCCTATATATAGAGATCCGATATATAGATATTTAGTGTTAGGGTTAGTGTTGGCGTTAGGGTTATGGTTACTGTTAAGGTTTGGGTTTTGGTTAGGGTTAGGGTTAGGGTTTGGGTTTTGGTTAGGGTTAGGGTTAGGGTTTTTGCATCATG
>NW_014580306.1:13047-18434 GCF_000485595.1 Priapulus caudatus | reverse complement strand
AGGTAATAATTGGTTTTACCTAACTTAATGTTTACTGACTATCGTAACACTTTATTCGTGTAGTACTTTATTTGTTTACGTACTTAATGTTTACTACTTATCGGTAAACTACTATTGTGTAGTACTTTAATGTTTACTATCTTTAATGTTTTACCTAACTTTATCTTCAACAAACTTATTGTGTAGTACTCTGAGTTGTTCTGTAATTACCTTTAATTGTTTACTAAAAACCTCTATTCGGGGTAACCTAAAACTTATTCACGCACTCACCCTAGATCACATACGTCTTACAGACCACCTGTAATATATACTAACTATCCGAGTAACACTTATTCGTGTAGTACTTATTGCACCTACTTAATGGTTTACTCCCTTATTGTTGTATAAAACTTAATGGCTAAGACCCAACCTTAATCTGGTATACTTTATCTGCCTCCCTACTCCCCCCTATTGTTACCTTACTTAATTGGAACTACTATATTGTGTAGTACTTATCGTTTACCTATCTAACGCTCTCACTACCTCCATTGTAACTATCTATGTGTAGTACTTTATGTACCTTACTTAATTACTCACGTTAGCGTAACTATACTTATTGTGTAGTACTTATTGTTATCTACTCATGTTACCTACTTATTGGTATGTACTTATGTTTACTACTCTAATGTTTACTACTATCGTAACTACTGTAATTTGTTATATTTATTGTTTACTCTTAAGTTTACTACTTAATGTTTAACTTACTTACTCATGTTTAACTAACTCTTATTGTAACTTATTTAATTGTTATAATCAGCTTAAGCTTGTTTACCTACTTATTGCAACTCAACTTATTGTTTACCTACTTTAATGTTACTTAACTTTAATTGTTAAACTACTCTATATCCCCGTGTTGATCACAACTTATTGTTATACCTACTTAATGGTTACCACCTCTATTGATATACTACTTATTGTGTAGACTTATTGTTTTAACATACTTATTGTTTACTACTTATTGTATACATCTTTGGTAGAACTTATTGTTTAACCGTACTCTATTGTTTAACGTAACTTATTGTACCTACTTATTCGTAAACTACTTAATGGTGTGTAGGCTACATTATTGTTTACCTTCTTAATTGTTTACTACTTATTTGTAACTACTTGATGTGTAGTAGTTATTCGTTTACTACTCATTGTCTTTCTAACTTATTGTTTTAGCTTACTTTATTGTAACTACTTATTGTTTAGTCACTTATTGTTAACTTACATGGTACTTAGTTTTACTACTCAGTCGTACATATAACTTATTGTGTAGTACTTATTGTTTACCTACTTATTGTTTTACTACATTCATTGTTTACTACTTAAGGTTTACCTAACTATCGGTAACGTACTTATGTGTGTAACGACTTATTGTTTACCTACTTAATGTTTACTACTCTATCGTAACATTACTTATTGTGTAGTACTTATTGTTTAGTCTACTTTATTGGGTTTACATTAACTTATTGGTTTTACCTACTAATGTTTATCTACTTAGATGTTATCTTGACTTAATCCGTAAC
This sequence comes from Priapulus caudatus, assembly GCF_000485595.1. Taxonomy (NCBI): domain Eukaryota; kingdom Metazoa; phylum Priapulida; class Priapulimorpha; order Priapulimorphida; family Priapulidae; genus Priapulus; species Priapulus caudatus. Next base: position 16,884 of record NW_014580306.1, on the reverse strand, counting down.
TACTTATGTTGTACTTACTTAATTGTTGACCTACTTATCGTAACTACTCTATGTGGTAGTACTTATTGTTTAGCACTTATTGTTAGCTACTTAGTTGGTTTACTACTTTAATGTATTACTACCTGTAATTTTACTACTTATCGTAAACCACTTATTGGCTGAGTAAGCTTATTGTTTACTACCTAATGTTTAAACTACTTAATCCGTAGAAGCCGTGACTATGTGTATAGCTTATTGTTTACTCTTAATGTTTTACTACTGTCTTGTATATATCTACTATTGTGTATTGTACTTATTGTTTTAGCTACTTATTGTAACTACTTTACTGTGTATGTACCTGGTATTGTTACTACTTATTGTTTCTTTAACTGTATTGTTTATACTACTATTGTAAACTACTTACTGTGTAGAGCTTATTTTTACGTAACTTAATGTTTGTTTACTTATTGTTTAGCTTACTTGTATTGTACACTACTTATTGTGTATACTTATTGTTATGTACTTAGCTTATTGTAACCCTGTATTGTGTAGTACTTTTATTGTGAGTAAAACTGTTATTTGTTACCTACATTAATGTATCGAATACATATTCCGCTAACTACTCTGTATGTGTAGTACTTACTTCGTTAACCTACTCATTGTATACTAACCTTATTTGGCATAACACTATTGTTCACGCAAACCATTGCTCTTCGAGCTCCCGCCCCTGAGCCCACTATTGTCACGACACCCTATGCGTCTCCCGTAATCGTCTGCGCGCGTATGCTTTAATGAGGTGCCTCCCAGACTGAAATTCAATCGACAAAACATGAAATCCAGATCAAAAAATGTACGTTTGTCGATTTCCTTACAATATGATTGTGATAGTGTAAAAAATTTGCTCGGGAATACATTATCAGAGCTTTTTAGACTACAATAGTGAAAGTGTCGGTGTGTGGAATGTTTTCAATACAGCGTTTACTTTTGCCTGCTCTGTCGGTCGATGTTGTGATGTAATAACGGTCGTCAATTCCAAATTAAATGAGCCTTTACACAGAACCTCGCCATTACACAGAACCACGACAAAAGGCGATGTTTCTGAGCTGGTTGTTCCCTTGAGCAAATTATAGGCTTATACTTACCCCTTTCAACAGTTCAATTTCAAAGTCTAACAGTTCAGTTCTAAAGGTAGTGAGTTTATCTTACTTAACTTTTTACAGTGTTTTGCCTACAAAAAGGAGTGAGAAGACATCCTTTAGACGAGAGCGAGGTGGAGAGCCAATCGGACAATGTACATACATAGACTATATAAACTTTTTTAGGAGATGACTATGCATCGGAGTGGCGAACCGTCATAGATGGGCAGAAGAGCGCGGTGCTCGTTGCCAGTGGTGAAATTTATATATTACTGACTTTGGGAACGTTCTGGCGGTTCGGGCATCAGACACACACCACATCACCACACACCATTTGCTGTTCACACACACCACACCACACACCACAGTCCACCCGGCGCACAGCACACACACACGACACACAGGCTACACACACGCTGATGTTTTTCTAGATCGGAATATGATGCTGTGACGGGCCTGATCGTCTGCACACACGCACGTGCAATGTTGGCACGTCAGGGGCGAATCTAGGGGGGTCCGGGGGTCCGGACTCCCTCTTTAATTTCAAAGTGCCCTAAAAAATTACATTCCAATTTTTTTAGAGCTAGTTTTTTGATAAAGTTTTACTTATATATATATAAATTCGTTATAAAAAAACTAGAAATGGGCAAAGAGGGGTCCAGGGAGACCGGATCTGATAAATTTTTGCATTCTAGACATCAAAATTACTGCTCAGATGCTCTCAGAATGCACCAATCTTTAAGGATTTTCTTGCGGGAGGTCCCCCAAACCCCCCTCAGTGACCTTTGGTAGATTTTTAAAACACCAGAAAAATTAAGCAGGAAAAGGTGCCCTTTATTTCTTCCTGGACAATTCAAAAATCCTGGATCCGCCCCTGCACGTGAACAGAATATAATAAATATATTGTAGCGGTGGCACCGGACCCTCGGGTTCCTAGCAGGGTGGCTCCCTGGGAACCGAAGTGTGGGTGTTCCGTGTTTGTGACTGTATAATTATTTGTGATGTCTGCTGTCTATTAGTGTGCGTTTTTGTGGTGTTTTGCCGGCTCATCAATTAACGATGTAGATAGTCGAGTTCCTACATGGGGGCAGCCATGTTGGGTTAGCCACCCCCTCTAGCGGCCGTGAGTGGCGCGGGCCGTGTGAACAGCTAGGGTAGTGCCGTGTGGAGACACGGTACGCAGTTCGGCTTGGGAATCGGTTGAGGGAGAACGTGTAGTTCAGTTCGTCCCGGTAGCCGAGTGAGGGAGAACTCGTCAGGTAGTAAATGTAGCCGCGTCCACTCCGTGCGTATGCATGCTGTGGAGTGGCCTGTGAGCTGTGTGTGTGGCGGGTATAGTAACAGTTATAGCATACGAGTACCCGTGGTGGAGAGGTAGGTACTGTACGGTCACGGTTGTTTGGCGTCTGCCTTGCCTCAGGGGTGAGAGAGACAGGCGCGTCGGTTAATTAGTGAGTAGGCACTGTCCTATTGTCCTGTTGTTGTTGTGGGGCAAATAAATAATACAGTACTAGTAGTAGTCGAATATTAAATAGGTTGGTTTAATATTCCTAGACTAGGGTACGGGTATTGAGGAGTATTAACTCTCGTGCACGGCTGCATGGGAGAAAAGGCCGCCGGTTACTGTAGGCCTTTGCCAGGCTGCGTTCATAGTTCATTTGATTTGTTTAATCTCTGTGCTTACCCTGGGTATGCACTTGTTATTCAACGAAACGTAAGGCGAGCAGGCAAGGGTGTGGTTACCCCGTTGTGGTGTCTGTGGTGTGTGTCGCCCCTCGTCTGGCATGGTTGACTAACTCTATGACGCACCGAACCGGAACACGGCAGAACAGGTTATTGCGGGAGCGCAGTAGCACTGGGGCGCTCGAGTGGCTAGCGGGGTCCGGGTGGCAACGATACGGCCGTTTCAACGCCTCCGGGCACAACAGGTGAGTGAGAAGCACTAAGGTTGTGTGCTAGCCACTAAGTGTCGACCGGTGGTGCTATCGGGTGTCGCCGGGAGACACGAAACCCTACAATATCATTATATAATTATTAGAAATAACACTGCTTCTACTCCCACACCTCGAGAAAATAATATTCGTACATGCGTCTACACTGAGCAAAAGGAATCCCTGGTTGTTCGTACAGCGAAAGAAAACGAAGACTGGCGTCTACGGAGGGAAAAATAATGATGGCGGCTATGCCTACGTTTGAGACCAAGCTGACGTCACAATGTTGCGACGATTTTCCCCTACGTGACAATGACGCAGCATTGTCATCTACATGACAATGGTGCGACGATGTCCACCTATGTGACAATGACGCAGCATTGTCATTCACGTGACAATGGACAATGACGCAGCATTAATTGTCATCCACGTGACAATGGTGCGACGATGTCCCCCTACGTGACAATGACACAGCATTGTCATCTACGTGACAAAGGTGCGACAATGTTTCCCTACGTGACAATGACGCAGCATTGTCATCCACGTGACAATGGTGCGACGATGTCCCCCTACGTGACAATGACGCAGCATTAATTGTCATCCACGTGACAATGGTGCGACGATGTCCCCCTACGTGACAATGACGCAGCATTAATTGTCATCCACGTGACAATGGTGCGACGATGTCCCCCTACGTGACAATGACGCAGCATTGTCATCTACGTGACAATTAAAGGTGCGACGATGTCCCCCTACATGACAATGACGCAGCATTGTCATCTACGTTACAA
>NW_014580306.1:2371-13022 GCF_000485595.1 Priapulus caudatus | reverse complement strand
GCAGTTGATATATCGTGGACAGAGGCTGCCTACATTGATGACAGAGGCTCGCTACATCGTGACATAGAGGCTGCAAACGTCTATAGCAGTTGATATATTCGTGACAGAAGGCCTACTACATCGCTCACAGAGGCTGCTACCATCGTGTACATACGGCGGCACATTGTTACAGCACGTTGATATATCGTGACAGAGGCTGCTACATCCGTGACAGAGGCTGCTTACATCGTGACATAGGCTGCAACTCTTGACAGCAGTTGAGTTATATCGTGACTTGACGCTATAAGCATGAGTGTTATTCTCGCTGTAACAGCGTCTGTGTTGTTCATTCACCATGGCCCAGCCCATTTCTCCCTACACCCAGCGCCCGCTAACGGCCCGTCAGCAGTGCTAGCTCTGGGTCTGGTTCACCTCCGGGATAGAGCGGTGCCAAGCGACTGTACCTCGTGAGCAAGGATGGAACGGATCCGCCGACCGCCCACGCCTCGCCTCACCTCCAGTGGCGTCTTCACCTGAAGCGTGGCGCTCGTGGTCGTGTCATCGCCCGACAAAGTTGTAAGATCGACGAGCAGTTTCACTCTGACGTCACGACATTCTTAAGGAGCTGTCTACGTTTATGCACTATCACCTACACCGTGACGGCACGCCTGCTACAGCTTTGACGGCAATAGTCGCCGGGATGGCAGCGGCAGAGTTAGACATCGCAGCGTAATCTGCGAATCACGGCAGCTACCGGCCAGAGATTCGTCAGCTTTTTGCATCCACTCGCGAGGTCCCGTGACAGCTTTATAATCCGCCGGGAGGAGAGTGGAAGACTTTTCACACTTACCGACCTCGCCCTGCGTTCTTACAGCCCAGCACGTGGATTAGTTTATTAGCTATGTGCATAGCTAGTATCACACCACGCTAACTTTCTTAGAGTATGCTACAGAAGGCAGAGAAGAGAATCGAAACACATAGCTTGGCCTGCAGTTGTTCGGCGGCAGGTACGTGCATGTTCAAGCTGCGGATCCGTGCTGCAGCAGGCGGCACGGTATAACCGCTGACGGACATTGCCGTCAACGAATGCTGCGTCGGGATGGTGGTGGCTGTTTGCTCTGGTCATCACAGCGACCTACTCTGCCACGCTGGTCACCCATCATTCGATACAACCATCAGCCTTTTCCGTTCACTTCACTGCAAGAGGCGCCGCACAGGTCCACTGACACCACTTGTCTGATCGCCCAACAATTCAGAAGCGCAACTGCTCTCCACAGTCGACTCGAATCTGACCTTGGCGCCTGTGGCGCGCCGTAGTGGCCGACGCGAGGATTCGGGTGCGATCTCAAAAGCAGGCAGGGCCGTACCGATGCGCCGTGTGTCTGCCGTGCGATTACAGCTTCATCAAGGACGAGGCCATCTCCATCCAGTCTGCGCCAGAGCACTAACCTTACAGCCACGGCCACTGCGATTCACGCGGGTTGCCCGTCGTTACTTCCACCCGCGATACGAGCCGCCTGGCGCCGCTCCCAAGCCCACTTTCCTTACTCGGAGCAGCGTAACTACGGTATTCTGACTTTGTACGAGCGCCGGATTCATCAAGGAATGGAGCAGCGAACGCGTTTGCCAGAGGGCGCTGACAATGTCTTGTGTTTCCACCGCCGGTAGTTGGCGCTAAGGCGTTCTCAGTTTCGAAGACGATGCACAGCCTGCTGTTGCTTCTCGCCTAGTGGGTCTAGGTGGCGCCACCGATCTGCGCTCTTTGCTCGAGCTGGCGTCGGACCGCGCAGGACTGCACGACGCAGTATCGCGGACACAGGGGGCGCCACTTGACACAGAAAATATGCGCCGAGTATAGGGGGTGCTGTTGCGTTGCACGAGCAGTAGAGACACTACGCGCAAGGACCCTACTTGGACTGTCTCGATCCACCGCCTGAACGTCACGCAGCTACCCCGGTACGTAGCCACACCGCTAACATAGTATATAATAACATATATAATTAACACCGGAAATTACGTGCGATTTGTGGACGTGAGCGCTCTTCTAGAGCCGACGAGATAACAAAACTTCTGTCCAATAATCGGAACTAATCGTTCGGCACACATTTGGGAGTTGTTCACACGTTCGTTTTTATGTTTAATAATTTTTAATTAATTTTGTCTATTCCTTGACGCGTTTTTAATTGCCTACATAATTCCATGAACGTGTTATGTTTTTTTGAATCGTTTTTGAATTTACCATCAAAGTACAATTCAGGAAAATCATCTAAATAATTCGACCAATCGCTGATCATTAATTACTCAATGTTCAACTACGCTGATTACGGTACAGCTGATAACCCCGATTTTACGCGCCCAATTTAACTTAATTCGAAATTATAACGTTGTATGAGTTTGTTGGACCCTTTATTTGCTGCGTATTGCACGTATAATTACTCCGAGTTATTGGAACCCCGCTTTTTCGCGTATGACAGCTTTATGGACCCCACCCATCGTGTTATAATTGGGCCTACACTGCTACTACTAACTAACGAATCCGATAAACTAGTAGTCATTGGAAGGCCCGAACCTGTCCCACTTAGATATGTTACGATCAGTCTTAACTTGATTTACTTACTTAATGGTTACAACTTATTGTAACTACTTATTGATGTAATATTTATTGATTTACTACTTATTGTTACTATTATTGTAATACTTTTGTGTAGTAGCTTATTGTTTACTACTTATTGTAACTAGTATATTGTGTAGTACATTATTGTTTACCTACTTAATGGTTACTACTTATTGTAACTACTTATTGTGGTAGTACTTATTGTTTATACTTATTGTTTAACTACTTATTGTAACTACTTATTGTGTAGTACTTAATTATTGTTTACTACTTAATGTTTACTACTTATCGTAACTACTTATTGTGTAGTACTTATTGTTTACTTCTTAATGTTTACTACTTAATGTTTACTACTTAATGTTTACTACTTATTGTAACTACTTATTGTGTATCAGCTTAACTTGTTTACTACTTATTGCAACTACTTATTGCTTACTACTTATTGTTTACTACTTATTGTAACTACTTATTGTGTAGTACTTATTGTTTACTACTTAATGTTTACATACTGTATTGTTAACTACTTATTGTGTTAGTACTTTATTGTTTACTATTATTGTTTACTACTTATTGTAACTACTTATTGTGTGTACTTATTGGTTTACTTTCTTATTGTTTACTACTTATTGTAACTACTTATTGTGTAGTACTTATTGTTTACTACTTATTGTAACTACTTATTGTGTAGTACTTATTGTTTACTACTTATTGTTTACTACTTATTGTAACTACTTATTGTGTCAGATCTTATTGTTTACCACTCATTCGTTTACCTACTTCATTGTTACCTACTTATATGTAACTACTTATTTGTGTAGTTACTTATTGTGTAGTACTTATTTTTTACTATTAATGGTACATACTTGATTGTAACTACTTTTTTTATGTATAGTTACTTATTGCTTTACTACATAAATGTGTTACTACTTATCGTAACTACCGTTATGTGTGTAGTACTTATGTATTAACTTTTAATGTTTACTACTTAATGTTTACTTACTTAATGTTTTACTACTTTATTGCTAACTACTATATTGTGTAAATCAGCTTAACTTGTTACTTACTTTATATTGCAACTACTTATTGCTTACTACTATATGTTTATACTTATTGTAACTATCTAGTGTGTAGTACTTTATTGTTTACTACTTAATGTTTACTACTTATTGTAACTACTTATTGCTTACTACTTATTGTTTACTACTTAATGTTTACTACTTATCGTAACTACTTATTGTGTATCAGCTTAACTTGTTTACTACTTATTGCAACTACTTATTGCAACTACTTATTGCTTACTACTTATTGTTTACTACTTAATGTTTATATTACTACTTATCGTAACTACTTATTGTGTAGTACTTATTGTTGACTACTTAATGTTTACTACTTATCGTAACTACTTATTGTGTAGTACTTATTGTTTACTACTTAATGTTTACTACTTATCGTAACTACTTATTGTGTAGTACTGTATTGTTCACTATTATTGTTTCTACTTATTGTCTAGTACTATTGTTTACTTCTTAATGTTTTACTACGTTATTGTAATACTTATTGTGTATGTACTTATTGTTTACTACTTTTGTTTACTACTATTTGCTAACTACTTATATTGGACTGTAGTACTTCATTTGTTTACTACTTATTGTTATACTGATTGTACACTACTTATTGTGTAGTACCTTAATTGTTTACTACGCAATTGTTATTCTACTTATTGTAACCTACTTATTGTAAAACTACGTATTGTGTAGTACTTATTGTTTTCACTACTTATTTTTACTACTTATTGTAACTACTTACTTTGTGTTAGTACTTATTTTGTTACTACTCATTGTTTCTACTTATTGTAACTACTTATTGTGTAAAAACTACTATGTTTACTACTTATTTGTACTACTTATTGTTTAGTACTTATTGTTTACTACTTATTGTTTTACTACTTATTGCAACTACTTATTGCTTACTACTTATTGTTTACTACTTAATGTTTACTACTTATCGTAACGAACTTATTGTGTAGTACTTATTGTTTACTCATAATGTTTACTACTTATTGTAACTACTTATTGTGCATCAGCTTAACTTGTTTACTACTTATTGCAACTACTTATTGCTTACTACTTATTGTTTACTACTTAATGTTATATTACTACTTATCGCTAATACCTTATTGCTGTAGTAACTTATTGTTGATACTTAATAGCTTTACTACTTATCGTATACTACTTATTGGTTGCTTAGTACTTATTGTTTACTACGTAATGTTTACTACTGTTCGTAACTACTTATTGTGTAGCTACTTTTATTGTTTCTACTTATTGTTACTACTTATTGTAAACTATTTATCTGCCTAACTACTTATTGTGGAGTACTTAAATGTTACTTACTCATTGTAAACTACTTATTGGTGTAGTACTGCTATTGTTGTGACTACTTAATGTTTCATACTTATTGTATACTACTTATTGTGTAGTACGTTATTGTTTAATACTTATTGTACTACTATTGCTTACTACTTATTGTTCTACCTGCAACTTGCTTCTATTGACTTTACGCGCATTTGTAGATTGCACGTGCGCCTCCGTATGGTGCGCGCGCATGCCTTATAAAGCGTGCCTTGTCCCACGAAATTTCAAGCCGACAAACATGAAATCAGTCAAAAATGTACGTTCTGTATTTGCCTCACATTATGTAGATTATAGCTAAAAAAAATTGCTCGGGAATACGCTTTATTCAAGCTTTTAAACTAAAACAAAACAACAAGTGAAAGTGTCGGTGTGGTAATGTTTCAAACAAGCGTTTACTTTTGGCCGCATCTGCGGGGATGTTGTGATGTATATACGCGTCTGCATCAATAACATGAGCCTTTACACCAGAACCGCCATTACACAGTAACCCACGGACAAAAAAGCGATCGATTGTCGAGCCACGATGTTTTCGTTAGCACAATATAGCTTGATACTATATTTCTTATTACAGTTTTATATTTCAAAGCTAACATTTCAGTTCAAGTGTATAGTGACGTTTATTTACTTACGCTTTTTACAGTGTTTTGCCTCACACACAACATCTGGTTGAGTGAGGAAGAACATCTTTAAACAGCGAGTGGAGAGCCAATCGTACAATGCTACTACAAGACATTAAATAGCTTTTTTTAGGAGAGCATGACAGCATCGGCCGTGGAAACCGTATATATGCAAAAGATGACGCAGCTTACAGTTACCGCGCTTGACAACGTGGCTCGCGAGATGCAAAAATTGTTTCTTATTGCATTTCAGCCCTAAACGCGTACATACCTTCTAACGTATACTAAACTATACAACGTTACTGCGTGTGTGTTTCTCTCGCTTAAATACACTACCCCCTGTCGCCGGTCCTACATGTTGCCGCTTCTGAAACTGCCTTCCAGTGCGGAATATATATACCTTTGGAACGTTCGGCGTTCGACCACACACACACACACAGACAAACCAACCACACACACACAGCAACACATCACACTACACAACACACACACACACACACACACACACACCACACACACACACCACACTGATGTTTCTTACGATCGAATGCTTGACGGCGCTGATTCGTTCTGCACACACGCACGTGCAATGTTGGCAGTCTGGGGCGAATCTAGGCGGGTCCGGGGGTCCGGGCACTCCGCTCGTTTTATTTCAAAAGTGCCCTAAAAAATTTAATTCAATTTTTTTAGAGCCTAGTTTTTGATAAAGTTTTACTTATATATATCATAAAATTCGTTATAAAAAAATAGAAATGGGCAAAGGGGTCCAGGGAGACCGGGATCTATGATAAATTTTTGCATTCTAAGACATCAAAATTACTGTCTCAGATTGCTCTCAGAACTGCACCAATCTTTAGGGATTTTCTTGCGGGAGGTCCCCCAAACCCCCTTCAGTGACCTTTTTGGTAAAATTTTAAAACACGCAGAAAAATTAAGCAGGAAAGTGTGCCATTTATTTCTTCCTGGCAATTCAAAAATCCTGGACGCCCCTGCACGTGAGAAAGAATATAATAAATATATTGTAGCGTGGCACCGCGACCCTCGGGGTCTCTAGCACGGTGGCCTCCCTGTCGGAACGAAGTGTGGGTGCTCCGTGCTTTGTGACTGTTAATTATTTGTGATGGTCTGCCTGTCTATTGTGTGCGTTTTTCTGTGGTGTTTTGGCCGGCCTCATCCAATATACGATTGTAGATAGTCGAGTTCCTTACATGGGGCAAGCCATGTTGGCGTTATGCCACCCCTCGTATGCGGCTCGTGAGTGGCGCGGGCCGTGTGAACAGGCTAGGGTGTAGTGCCGCTGTGGAGACCACGCGTACGCAGTTCGGCTTGGGAATCGGTTGAGGGGAGAACGCTGTAGTTCAGTTCGTCCCGGTAGCCGATGTGAGGGAGGAACTCGTCAGGTAGTAAATGTAGTCGCACGTCCACTTTGTGCGTATGCGATGCTGTGGAGTGGCCTGGATCTGGTGAGCGTGCTGTGGCGGGCTATAGTAACAGTTATATAGCCATACGAGCTACCCGTGGTGGAGAGGGTTAGTACTGTACGGTCGCGCGTTGTTTGCGTCTGCCTTGCCTCAGGGGCATGAGAGGACCAGGCGCGCGGTTAATTAGTGAGTAGGCACTGTCGTATTGTCCTGTTGTTGTTGTGGGGCGAAATAAAAATAAATATATATACTGAGTACTATGTAGTAGTCGCATATTAAATAGGTTGGTTTAATACTCCTAGACTAGGGTACGCGGTATTGAGGAGTATTAACTCTTCCGTCGCACCGGCTGCCATGCGAGAAGGCCGCCGGTTACTGTAAGCTATTGCCCGGCTGCGTCATAGTTCATCTCTATTTGTTTAATCTCTGTGCTTACCCCTGAGGTATTGCACTTGTGTATTCAACAACGTAAGGCACAGCAGGCAAGGTGTGGTTTACCCCGTTGTGGGTGTCTGTTGGTAGTGTGTCGCCCCTCGTCTAGCATCGTTGACTAACTCTATGACCGCACCGAAGCCGGAACACGGCAGTAACAGGTTATTGCGGCGAGCGCAGTTAGCACTGGGTGCCGCTCGAGTAGCTACGCGGGGTCCGGGCTGGCAAACGATACGGCCGTCTTCAACGCCTCGGGCCCACAACAGGCTGATGTGAGAAACACTAAGTTGCTGTGCTAGCCACTAAGTGTCGACGATGGGCCCGATCGGTGTTCGCTGGCGCGCAGACACGAAACGCTACCAATAATGCATTATATTAATTATTAGAAATAACACTGCTTCTACTGCCTACACCTCGAGAAAATAATATTTCGTACAATGATCTACACTGAGAAAAAGGAATCCCTGCGTTGTTTTACGCTACAGCGAGAGAAAACGAAGGCTGACGGCTACGGAGGAAAAAGCAATTTGATGGCGGCTATTTGCCTTACGTTTGCGGCAAGGCTGACGTCACAATGTTTGTGACGATTTTCCCCTACGTGACCAATGACGCCAGCATTTTCATCTAACGTGACAATGCTGCGCACCGATGTCCACCGATATGTGAACAAGTGACGGAGCTTGTCATCGCACGTGACAATGGACAAGTGACGCCAGCCATTAATTCGTCATCCACGTGGAAATGGTACGATGAATGTCCCTTTACGTGACAATGACAACAGATTCGTCATTCTACGTGACAATGGTGCGACTATGTCCCCCTACGTGAACAATGACGCCAGATTAATTGTCATCACGTGACAATGGTGCGACAATGTTCCCCTACCATGACACATGACGCAGCATTGTCATCTACCGTCACAATGGTGCGAGCAATGCCAATCAACGTCCCTAGGACATATTATTTCACGTAGAGTCAGATTGCAATTACTGTTACTATGGACATGGCTTAATGTGTTGATGTGTTCTACCTAATTTGTATGCTTAAGAAATAGTAAATATTTTTGGGAATATGTATAATGTTGCTCACGTATATAAAAATATATATGGTGTTGCACTCAAATAATAAGTGGTGACTATCATGAGTAATTTCATATACAAACGCAATAATTAGGTGTTATTATTTTCACGTATTTATTGCACCTTGACTCTCTCGCGCGCAGCCACGCGTCCGCTCACGCGCGCGACTCACTCTCGCACACTCCACATACACAGAAGAGTAGAGTAAATATTGAGAAATCAAAGTTGATATGTGCAATACATTGCTTTTATCATAGTTGTATTCTTTTACTATAAGTTGGACAAATGAGATAAATCTTATTATGTTTATGATCAAAATTGTAAAACTGTAATAATTAACTGAAATAACACTGTAATAATATTATAATAATTACTCAACCGCCGGGAATTCCATACGCCACCAGGTGGCGCTACTTAATTAGAACCATATCATGAAATAATCACGAATGAAAGTGAAGTGCTACATGTGTTGTAAAAGTTTCACATTTCTTTATTAAAGTGCGCAGTTCTTGTGCCTATTCGCTCTAATACTAGTTAGATTAAGTAAAGGTAGTTTAATAAAGGTAGTTAGGTAAGGGATCACATAGTAGAATGCATTGATTTATATGCGCATTGCTTAATGCATTGTTCCTGATTCATCCTATACCTTGATTATAAGAACAAATCAGTAAGTTCATGTAAATTTTTTGCATATTCTATTGAATTAACAGCTTCTCTTAACAAACGTAATTATAGTTAAAGATGCCCTTAGTTCGTGGCCTAGTGCATTATCCATAGAAATAACATACTATAGTTAGACTAGTAGACTAGTTCCTCTGTATATTTCTATGGTACTATCATTCGCAATATGCGATGCATGCTAGCTGTTAAAATTAGAAAATATGCAGTATCAATCAATATGTATCAATCAATATCAATAAGTATCAATCAATATATGATTACAGCTTGCAGGCAGTTTCGTATATAATATTATTTGCTAAAAGCAAAAACGTACGTCGCGGTAAACGTAGCAGATATAAGATGATAATAATATCAATATATCATATGTTATAATAATACTGAGGTTCAAAGTCATGAACACAATTCCATGACGCAGGTTAGTTAGTAATACACGTATTTAAATCATATTACAATTAACTTAAATAAATATGTGTCGATGGTATGTCGCTTCTTTAAAAACGCTTTTTTTCTAGGTTTTAACAGGATTGGAAGGTGAACGTATAAGTTTAAATGAATTTTAATCGATTTGTTTCCGATCTTTGTGAAATTACCCATCATGCTATACGGTAACACATAATAGCTAAGATACGTAGCGAAATCAGTGTGTCTAGTAAACCCAACAATACGGTGCAGATACCACGAAAACAATAAAATGCAAATGTTAGAGAAACTAGATATTAAACATCTTCGGTATAGCACCTCTCCTACGTCTGTCTCGGCTGCCACTCATATTGTATCTCATATTGCATCTCTTGCCTCGAAAATGATTATCATGACGTGGCAGTATTTGTGATGACGTAGCAACCTTGGTCATGACGTAGTAGTCTCTGTTATGACGTGGCAACCTCGGTCATGACGCGGCAGCCTCTATCAGGGCGTAGCAACCTCGGTCATGACGTGGCAGCATCTGTCATGACGTAGTAGTCTTTATAATGACGTGGCAACCTCGGTCATAACGCGGCAGCCTCTATCAGTACGTTGCAACCTCGGTCATGACGTGGCAGCATCTGTCATGACGTAGTAGTCTTTATAATGACGTGGCAACCTCGGTCATGACGCGGCAGCCTCTATCAGGGCGTAGCAACCTCGGTCATGACGTGGCAGCATCTGTCATGACGTAGTAGTCTCTGTTATGACGTGGCAACCTCGGTCATAACGCGGCAGCCTCTATCAGTACGTTGCAACCTCGGTCATGACGTGGCAGCATCTGTCAGGACGTAGTAGTCTCTGCTATGACGTGGCAACCACGGTCTTGACGTAACAACCTTGGGCACGCAATAGCAGTCTCTGTTGTGACGCTGCAATATCGGTCATAACGGAACAGTCTCTGCTATGACGTGGCTACTTCCGTTATGACGTAGCAACCTGATTCATG
>NW_014580306.1:1810-2224 GCF_000485595.1 Priapulus caudatus | reverse complement strand
AAAATTACGCTTTTCTCCCTACAAAAATCACATTTCAATTTCTGCATTCACAAATTCAAAATCAAACACGCTGAACGTTTTTCGCTGGCGCAAAAAATCACCTTACGTGAACTTTGTTATTTCTACATCGCCGCACGTCCTTTCTCGGTTCGTCGTTGGCTTGTGCGTGCGTGGTCTCTCCTTTCACGGGGATGTCATTGACCGATGGAAGCTGATGCTTGCGATCCCTCAAATTGGCTTCATGGTGATGGCATGTGGGCTTCACTGCTGGTCAGCGAGCGTATACACTCACGCTCCGTCTCTCTCTCGGTCTCTCTTTCTCTCGGTCTCTCTCGCTTTCTTTCTCTCTCTCTCTCGCGGGCTCGCTCTCTCTTTCTTTCTTGCTTTCTTTCTCTCAATCTCTTTCTTTCTTTC
>NW_014580306.1:0-1139 GCF_000485595.1 Priapulus caudatus | reverse complement strand
CTCTCTCTCTCTCTCTCTCTCTCTCTCTCTCTCTCTCTCTCTCTCTCTCTCTCTCTCTCTCCTCTCTCTGTGTGTTTCTGTGTTTCTCTCTTTCTCTCTCTCTCTGTTTCTCTGGGGGTTTTTCTTTCTCAGTTTCTCTCTTTCTTTCTCTCTCTATTTCTCTCTCTCCGAGCGTAAAGGAAAAACAGAGAGAGAGAGAGAGAGAGTGAGAGAGAAAGAGAAAAAAGAGAGAGAGCGAGAAGGAGAGAGAGAAACAGAGAAACAGAGAGAGAGAGAGAGAAACACACAGAGAGAGAGAGAAACACAGAGAGAGAGAGAGAAACAAAGAAACAGAGCGAGAGAGAGAGAGAGAGAGAGAAAGACAGAAACAAAGATGAAGCTATTTTACACGATGTTTCGACTAAAAACAAACGTCCAATCAATCGTAAAGGCAGGTGCACGTGTTCGTGTGCGCAGCTGGGAAGTGTATATATATATATGATGAGAATGTCATCAGCATTCGTCGCTCTGTTTGTCATAAAAAATTCAACCCTTCTCGCGTGTCACGGACGCTGACAAGAGAAAGAGAGAAGGAGAGAGAGGGAGAGAGAAAGGGAGAAAGGGAGAGAGAATCAGAAAGGGAGAAAAAAAGAAAGAGAGCGAGAGAGAAGGAAAGTGAGAAAGAGAAAAAGAAAGAGAGGAAGAGAGAAAGAGAGAGAGAGAAGAGAAGTTTTATTTTCGCGACGCTTTTCTCCCTACAAAAATCACATTTCAATTTCTGCATTCACAAATTCAAAATCAAACACGCTGAACGTATTTCGCTGGCGCAAAGATCACCTTACGTGAACTTTGTTATTTCTACATTGCCGCACGTCATTTCTCGGTTCGTCGTTGGCTTGTGCGTGCGTGATGTCCATCGGTCAATGACATCCCCGTGAAAGGAGAAAGCTAATGCTTGCGATTCCTCACAGAGGCTTCATGGTGATGACATGTGGGCTTCACTGCTGGTCAGCGAGCGTATACACTCACGCTCCGTCTCACTCTCGGTCTTTCTCTCTCTCTCTCGGTCTCTCTCTCTCTCTCTCGTCTCTCTCGCTTCTTCTCTCTCTCTCTCGTCGTCTCTCTCTCTCTCTTCTTTCTTCTTCTTCTTCTCTCTCTCT
>NW_014580305.1:17942-18437 GCF_000485595.1 Priapulus caudatus | reverse complement strand
AGGGAAGAGGGGGGAGTTCGGCAGCAATGCGATAGCCCTGACGGTGGACGCTTGACCGTTCCCCGAGGTTTCTCCTCGCTGCATGGCTACCTCTAGACTTCTGGCTCTAGTTACTATACACGTGACGGACCTACGGCCTAGCAGGGATGGACCCCTGGAGCGACCCCCCAGGGGCAGTGGTCAGAGCGATGGATGCGGAAGATGAGACGGGGAGGGAGACGGGGAGGGTAGCGGCGGGAGGAGATCTGACGGTACCGGGAGGAGGAGGAGGAGGAGATCTGAAGGCACCGGGGGAGGAGGAGGAAATCTGACGGTACAAAGGGGAGGAGGAGGAAATCTGACGGTACAAAGGGGAGGAGGAGGAAATCTGACGGTACAAAGGGGAGGAGGAGGAGATCTGAAGGCACCGGGGGAGGAGGAGGAAATCTGACGGTACAAAGGGGAGGAGGAGGAGATCTGAAGGCACCGGGGGAGGAGGAGGAAATCTGACGGTAC
>NW_014580305.1:16303-16782 GCF_000485595.1 Priapulus caudatus | reverse complement strand
CTCTCTCTCTCTCTCTCTCTCTCTCTCTCTCTCTCTCTCTCTCTCTCTGTCTTAGTCTCTGTTGGAGCGAGCTTGGGGTTGAATGTATCTCTATATCTACATGGAGTTTTTTTGTATGCTATTCGCGCGGATCAGGTCAATTTGAAACGTTGTTTCCCGCGGCGAGGTGATGTAATTTTTTCAGGCATTATAGGCTGGTTTTTTTGCAGGCAATTTGCGCTCATGCGATCCCCGCCACGCGTAAACGTATACGCTTAAATCCAGTCGCCAGTCTCATCTCTTCATTATGTCTGCCTCCTCCTTTACATTATCTACGCTTCAGCTTAGTGTGGTGCATTCGTGCGTGTGCGTGCGAGCGTGCATCCGTGCGTGTACGTGCGTTTGTATGTGTGTGTGTGTGTGTGTGTGTGTGTGTGTGTGCGTGCGTGCGTGCGTACGTGCGTGCGTGCGTGCGTGCGTGCGTGCGTGTACGTGCGTTT
>NW_014580305.1:10110-12638 GCF_000485595.1 Priapulus caudatus | reverse complement strand
ATTTAAAACTAATGATCGTAATTAACAGGTGAATAGAGAGAGAGATAGAGAGAGAGAGAGAGAGAGAGAGAGAGAGAGAGAGAGAGAACTTTCCAACTACTGGTTGATCGCACAGTGAACATCATCCCAACCAACGAGAGATGAGCGTTTGTCAGCATCATCATCATCACCATCATCGTCATCGTCTCTGTGCTTATAGATAGGTTATACACACGCAGCATAACTGTGAACCCCACGTACTGGAGCGTGTACGTGCGTGCATGCGTGCGTGCATTCTATAGGAGGCTGGCTGGATCACTGTGAAACTCCTACGCTGAAGCGTGCGTGCGTGTGTGCGTGCGTGCGTGCTATAGAAGAAAGCTAGCATAACTGTGAAACTCTCACGCCTGAACGTGCGTGCGTGTGTGCGTGCGTGCGTGCTATAGAAGAAAGCTAGCATAACTGTGAATTAAACTCACACGCTGAAGCGTGTGCGTGCGACTGCGTGCGTGCGTGCATTCTGTAAAAGGAGGCTAGCATAACTGTGAAACCAAGGTGAAACGCACACGCCGGAGCGCGTGTGCGTGCGTGCGTGCGTGCGTGCGTGCGTGCGTGCTATGCTATAGAAGCACTAGCCGGTCGTGCTAACTAGACTATATAGTGTCCACCATGGATGAGGCGGCAGGCTGCAACAGCCGACACCATACTCTGTAAGCTCGGTTACCACCACGCCGCGGCGACAGAAAAAATAAATAGTCGCCGGACGTGTTTCAGTGTTGTACAGTGCTATCCAGTGTTATCCAGTGTTGTACAGTGTTGTACAGTGTTGTACAGTGTTATCCAGTGCTGTACAGTGTTATCCAGTGTTGTACAGTGCTGTGCAGTGTTGTACAGTGTTGTACAGTGCTATCCAGTGTTATCCAGTGTTGTACAGTGTTGTACAGTGTTAACCTGTGTTGTACAGTGTTATCCAGTGTTGTACAGTGTTAACCAGTGTTGTACAGTGTTATCCAGTGTTGTACAGTGCTGTGCAGTGTTGTACAGTGTTGTACAGTGTTGTAAGTCTTATCCGGGCTGTGTGAGCGAGCACGAGCGAGACCTTAATGCAATATGTTATTAAGCTATGTTATTAACCTATTTTAATGAGCTATGATAATGAGCTATATTGCTGCAATATGTTAATGAGCTATGCTAATGCGTTATGTTGATGAGTTATGATAATTAGCTATAAATGAGATATGTTAATGAGCTATGTTAATTTCCCAATAGTGCCTTACTCCATCATCATCAAACGCAATCTTTAACGAGAGAGTTACTTAACGAGAGAGAGAATAATTAAGACCGCGTGTGATTATATATATATATAATATAGAGCTCTGATCTTCCTGTAGTCTTCTGTAGCTTCCTCTCTGATAGTCACTGATTTTCTTCCTCTTGTGTTACAGACCTGACTGCCATGCAGGAATTGATGGGGGAGGGAGGAGGCGAGGCAGGAACCTGCCCCTCCTGTCGCATGCCATTTGACAAGGGCAAGAAGAGGAAGAAACTGATAGACGCGTGCGGACACGAACGCTGCTTCTCCTGCATGTTCAAATCTGACGAGTGTCCGACGTGCGAGACAGAGAGGAGTAAGTATGACCTTCTCCCTCCTCCCTCCCCCTCGTCCTCCTCCTCCTCCTCCTTCCTCCTCCCACTGATAGACGCGTGCGGACACGAGCGCTGCTTCTCCTGCATGTTCAAATCTGACGAGTGTCCGACGTGCGAGACAGAGAGGAGTAAGTACGACCTTCTCCATCCTCTTGTCCCTCCTTTTCATCCTCCATTTTATCCTTTCTTCCCTCTCCCTGATAAGATGCATGCGGACTCGTACGCTACTCTTCCTGCATGGATGAGTAAGTACGACCCTCTGCTGCTTCCTCTTCCTCTCCCTCCTCAGATTCCATTCTCCTCTTCTCCTCCTTCCCCTCCTTCTTCCCCTCCTTCCCCTCCCCCTTCCCCTCCTCCTTCCCCTCCTCCTTCCCCTCCTCCTTCTCCTCATCCTTCCTTTCCTTCTTCCCCTCCTTCCCATACTCATTCCCTTCATCATTTCCCTCCTCCTTCCCCTCCTCCTCCTCCTTCTTCCCCTCCTCCTTCCCCTCCTTCCCCTCCTCCTTCCCCTCCTCCTTCCCCTCCTCCTTTCCCTCATCCTTCCCCTCCTCCTTCCCCTCCTCCTTCCCCTCCTCCTTCCCCTCATCCTTTCCCTCCTCCTTCCCCTCCCTCATATTCCCCATTCCTTCTTCTCATTATGCTCCCCTTACCTCCTCTCCTATTCATCATCATCCTCCTCCACCGTATCCTCCTGCTCCCCTTCCGCATACTCCTCCTCATTCTCCTTCCCCTTCTTCACCCTCCTCCCCCTCCCCTGATAAAACTTTGCCGGAAGGCTTACATTCTTTCATCTTTTTTCGGGGGTCGACATTACCTTCTTTTTCACACGCCTTCTTAATTATCTTTATTTATGGGAGATTTACTTCTTTCACCTTGTTTATGGCATTAGCTTTACCTTCTCT
>NW_014580305.1:6831-9681 GCF_000485595.1 Priapulus caudatus | reverse complement strand
TCTCTCTCTCTCTCTCTCCCTCTCTCTCTCTCTCTCTCTCTGTGTGTGTCTCTCTCTCTCTCTCTCTCTCCCTCTCTCTCTCTCTCTCTCTCTGTGTGTGTCTCTCTCTCTCTCTCTCTCTCTCCATCTCTCTCTCTCACTCAATCTCCTTCCCTCTCTTACGCGTACACACAGTGTCACATTAGCTTTACCTCCCTTCTCTCTCTCTCTCTCACACACACAGTGTCACTGGGAGTCACGGCCAGCCCGCGACCCACACGCCTCCACCTCCGCTCCGGCGGCGGCGGCGACGGAGGAGCAGGAGGAGGAGGAGGAGGGGGAGGAGGTCAGCGGCCGAAGCTGATGACAAACGGACACTTCACGCCGTACATGCAGGCGCGGTCGGCCGAGACGACGCCGGAGACGCCGGAGCACAAGTCTCCCTCTCCTCCGCAGCTGCTGCTACACTACAGCAGCCGACCCAGCATCATCACCAGTACGTAGCGAATAGTAGCGGTAGTGGTAGCGGTTGCACGTCATTACTAATAGTATTATGTATTATCATTACTGTAATTATTATTATTATTATTATTATCATCATCGTTGTGGTCGTCGTCGTTTTCGTCGTCGTCGTCGTCANCCTCTCTCTATCTCTCTCTCTCTCTCTTTCTCTCTCTCTCTCTCTCTCTCTCTTCTCTCCCTCTCTCTCGTTCTCTCTCCTCCCTCTTTCCTTCCCTTCCCCCTCTCTCTTCGTGCGTGCGATGATGATCAGTCAAGATGCGCACCGGTGCATGCGTATCGACGCTCCGTCGTCAGAGCCCTAACTCAGCCGTGCGTGCGCAGAGCGGGGGTTGCATGGATTCCTCCTCCTTGTTAACTAGCCTCCGCACCCCAGCACCCACACACGACATATCACCATCTCGTTTCTTTCAGCCAGCCGCGTTGTGGCCATCGCAGTGCGGTGACTGACAGATCATCAGCTTCTAGCTGTCGGCAAGTTGTTTTGTTCTAGCAGCCGAGGTTTGCTTCGATAATGACGTCATCGCTGTCATGGTCGTGAGCCAGCTTTAGATTTGTAAACATATCGTGCAGATGTATGTCAACGCAATTATCGTGTTTCTAATGTAACTGTATTTACAATCGATATACATCACTCACCTTGTGTTATTATCTACTCTTGATATATATGTGTGTGTGTTCGTTCTACCTCACACAGCTCTATGGATGAAGCGTCAACAACACCGCACATCAGCGCCACGTATCGGCCCGAACATCGCCAATGCCACGCGATGATGACGTAGGAGGCGGGCCACGTGGCCCGCCGCAGCCGATGGCGACGTATACAGGCGCGCGTCGGCGCCGCCACAGACGAGCAGCAGACGCCGCGCAGACGGTGCCGCCAGACGGCGCTGCACGCAACGACTTCGAGCGCCACCTGCTGGTGGCCACCGTGCGCGCGAGTCACGGAGCGACGGTCGGCAGCGGTCTGCCTCCCGTCGCCACGACCTACGGACTCGTCGCTCCCGCCGACGACGTCGCCGCCGCTGCCCCGGATGTCGTCGGCAAGCTTTCCCATCACGTGACCGACCGAGTTTCTGGGAATTCTCCCGCCGACGCGATGCCATCTGGAAGTACTCCACAGCAGACGGACGGACGCAGCGCCCCCGCGTGGCAGACTAACGGGCTCAGCGCCACCTCACGGCAGACTAACCGACGCAGCGCCGCCTTGCGGCAGACTGACGAACGCAGCGCCGCCTCGCGGCAGACTGACGAACGCAGCGCCGCCTCGCGGCAGACTGACGAACGCAGCGCCACCTCGCGGCAGACTGTCGCAGCTAGTCCGCGCTCGCCGCGCCGCCACGGTCGCGTCGCCGTCAACCACGACAGCGACGACGAATTCAACTTCGAGGATCTCAGCGAGACGATCGAGATGAGGAGCACGCAGCATCATCCACCGTTCACGGCTGACGCGGCAGTGACGCGGACGACGACGGCGACGGCGACGCAGCGGCAGCAGCAACTGCGTCACGCGCAGGATTGGCTGCTCTCGGAAGTCAGCAGCGACGACGGAAGGTCGTCGGCGAGCGGAGAGGTGAGGGTGACGTCATCGAGGTCGCAGGTGAACGGCGAGCCGGCGGGCGGTCAGGCGGCTGCAGCCGATAGCTCCACGACAGAGTACAAGGTAGGTCAACTGGTGACAAGGCACATATATATATATATATATGTGTGTGTGTGTGTGTGTATGTGTGTGTGTGTGTGTGTGTGTGCGCGCGCGCTGCGTGGTGTGCTGTGTGCGTGCGTGCGTGCGTGCGTGCGTGTGTGTGTGTGTGTATGTGTGCGTGTGTGTGCGTGTGTGTGTGTGTGTGTGCGTGCGCGCGTGGGTGCGTGTGTGCGTGTGAGAGAGAGAAAGAGAGCTATTTGTATTTATGTGTGAGTCAGGATGGTTGCAGGGTATGTGTCTGTGTGCATCGCATATAGCGTGATATATATAGTCCGTCTATCGCATATACAGTATTAAAAAATATCATGTGATTGCGTTGATGCGAGATTATTGTGGAGGACTTTCCAGGTGATTGGTGGCTATTCAATTGTGTTTATCCAATTAGGAAGAAAATTTAGGTCAGGGAACAGAACCATTAGAGACAGTGAGGGAGAAAAAGAGAGAGGGAGAAGCGAGAGAGCGTGAGAGACAGAGAGGGAGGGAGAGAAAAGGAGAAAAATAGAGGGGGGTTAGAAGGAGGGAACGCGAGGGGAAGAAAGTGGATAAAAGTGTATTCATTGAAGTATATATATACAATATTTATTTAATAATGTGAAGAGTCTGGGTCATGCAATGACTAAAATAAAGAGGGAGATGTAGATAGAGCGAGA
>NW_014580305.1:1870-2461 GCF_000485595.1 Priapulus caudatus | reverse complement strand
TATATATATATATATATATATATATATATATACGCGTATATACGTGTACACACGCACACTGAACACTCCCATCACTCATCCTCACCTGTGTATGGCTTCAGGATTCACCGCCGGAGGCTGCGGCTAGCATTTACGACGCTACCTGTCCGCAGGATGACAGAGCCGGTACGATCACGGGCAAGGCCGGAAACTCAATCAACACCTATCTGTTCCAGGTACGCTCGTTAATTATCTCTTAATGAACTTCATTATCAAGGTACGCTTACCACACTCTAGCTCGACTGTTCTTGTACTTGTAAATCTTGGAATGATTTCGTCGGATGTTATAACGATATTAAGACTTTTAAGAGATTTACGATTATTATAATTATTATTATTACATATATTAAATTAAAATAGTATTAAATTTGAATGTTCAGCGATTTCGACAGCCCGTATCAACTGGTAGGTAGTGTAGTTTAGCTGCTATATGTAAACTGATACATGATAGTAGTCCGCCTATATACAGTGCATGTGTCTGTCTGACTACAGTGTAGCGTGCGTCTTCTATCTCCCCTCCTCTCTCTCCCTCTTCTCTCTCCTCCTCTCTCC
>NW_014580305.1:0-670 GCF_000485595.1 Priapulus caudatus | reverse complement strand
CTCTCTTACTATTTTTCGCTCTTCCTTTCTCTCTTTCTCCCCCCTTTCTCTTTCGCTTTCTCCCTCTCTTTCTCTCCTGCCTCCTTTTCCATCTCTCCCTCGCGCGCTCCCTCTCTTCTCCTCACGCTCCTTTACCTCCACTATCAAATTTCATCGCTCTCTCACACGCGGTCTATCTAATTCTCTTTCTTTTCTCCTTCTCCCTCCCTCTCCCCTTCTCCTTCCCTCCTCTCCCCTTCTCTCTCCATCAGTTCCGCTCCCACATTCCTTCCACAGCGAAAATCGACATTATTACCTAGCGGGCAGTCGGCGCGTATCACCCGCCGCCAGGGGGCATCGTTACGCGATGTCTCGCCACCAGAGGGCATCGTTACGCGATGTCTCGCTACCAGAGGGCATCGTTACGCAATCGAAAGCTAATTATCATCATGGCCGCCGTCATTGTTGCAGAAGAAAACCAGCGTGCATCACTACTTCGACCGACAGACTGGCACGTGGACGAAGCTGCCGATTGCCTCGGAGCTGAAATCAGAGTTTATCGCAAACATGGTTAACCAGATCGTGGTGAGTGCAACGGCCAGGGGGCGTACGCGTAGTTAGCCGAGCCGTTGAAAGGTCGAGAGAGATAGAGAGGGGGAGAGAGGGAGAGAGAGAGGGGGAGAGAGAGAGA
>NW_014580304.1:9735-18437 GCF_000485595.1 Priapulus caudatus | reverse complement strand
CGTTACGAACTTTACCTTAACTAATTTCTTATTTCGTTATTATGCGCCTGCCTACACCTATTTACAATATGCGATCCTCACCTGGGATCAGTTCTAAAGTCAGTTAGGCCTATTATGCCCCGCTGTTTAAATAGAGAACAGAATAGTAAATGCATCAAGTGCCTAAGCGTATAGATCATGCCACCCAAGCTGTATAGAAAAACTCAAATACTGAAGTCATGACATCAATACATCAAACTGGCAACAATCTATGCACACCGCTTTCTCTAAAACTAATTACCCAGTCTTTTTTCCAATTATTTTGAATTGGCCATAAACGTACATGAGCTTAATATGACCAGGGGCCCGTTGCCCAGAAACTCGTATAATACGAGTTAATATTTATAAGTTAATGCTTAATGTTAAAGCCTTAATTTAGTAGCGTAGCCAGAAACAACTTAAACAAACTTACCTTAAGTGAAAACTTACAGATAAACAGCGAACTTCATCACAAGGACGCTGATGGATGGAATCGATCACAAATTCAAATTCATACACATTTATTGCTACATCACAGCAATTTAGCATATTATGATGCAACCACATATAAATAATATTTGATGAAAAACGACACTCTTGAGTTTATTCGGCCCCACAACAACAAATTCTCACACTCTAGCAATCTCACGCAGACGCGAGAGTCGTGATGGTCAGTGCAAACGATTTAAAAAAGAGCACAGAATGCTTTGGAACACTTTTGTTCTTTGCTGCATCGAGTCGGTAGATAATTAATGTTTGACGTGTTCTACAAGAAAAAAACATCATATTACTCACTTAATATAATAATATAAGTATTCACCGTTATAATTGAATTCTAGTCTCAAATGTGTTATTTTTGGGGCGGCCTTTCTTCTATAGTCAGCGCTCCTTTGTTTTCCGGAATAGTTTACGCTTTTGTTGAAAATCTAATTAAAGTTAAGGAGGTCTAGGATCTCTTAAGTAAGAAAAAGGTACGCAGAATTTTTAATTATCTTAACTTTACGAAACGTTTCTAGCAACGCTTTTAAGCACAAAAACTTAAGTTAAGGTAATGTAAGAAAATTATTTTCTGCGCAACGGCCCAGAGACTCTGTTAACTCTATGTACTACTCTTCCTATATTTGCAACTACTAATAAGGATCAAAATCATAAAGTATCAAGGTGTTAAACTCATGGGCACTTTACCAAATGATTAAGACATTCTCATTTTAAAGTTGTGACGCATTTCAAACCTGTCTACCTCAACAATTAAATAATTTACATTAATGTAATGCATACATACAACCCCCCCACACACACAAACACCAAACACATACGCACGCACGCACGCCCGCCCGCACGCGCGCACAAACACATGTTCATGACATGACATGTTCATCACATGTTCATTGACTGCTAACACGTGTCTTTCCACACTTACTACCTATTCCATTTAACTGTATTTTCATTGAAATGGGTTGAATTGTTTCGATTCTTACTGAAATGTGACGTAAATTATATTGAATTTAATATTAATGATATCATTTTTCATATGTTGATATGTGATGTTTCTCAAATATTTGTTGTGGTTCATTTTCGCTTTGACAATAAGCATTGTAGGTCATTGTTGAGCCTTCACGTTGTTGTGTTTGCGGTAATCTAATTAAAATATTCACGTGAATCAATATCGTATCATCTAATATACAGTAGTCACGTAATCAAGTAAAAGTTTACTACCAAGTTTCACATATTATAAATATTCCTTATCATGTTCTTTTGTCATCATGTCGTTATTTCGTAATTCTAGTGGACTGACATCATGGATTTTGTTGCATTCGCCCCAATTACTTCATTTATTTTGATTAATTTTCTAACTATTTATCGCATTTGGTCTATCGACTTATTGAACTATATGTTACCGCCAAAACGTAATTTATAAAGTAATTTGAATTGAATTGAATTGAATTACTTGACAAATTTTAGTCCTAAAGGAGGTGTTTATATATAGTTATACACATGACCCCAGACGAGTATACTTTTAGTGGCTTTTATACTATTTTTATATTAATAATAAATTAAACTCGAATAATATCGGTTATTTTCTTTTATATACTCGTAGCTCGTTCGACTTAAGGTCTTCGTGATTATCTTATCATCCGCCTGCGCACCCGTGTGTGTACATGTGTGTGCGCGTGCGCACCCGTGTGTGTACATGTGTGTGCGCGCCATCGCAGCTGCGCCCCGTTGGTACATGTGTGTCCTTTTCGTTCCGTGCGGCGTCCCGTGTGTTACATGTGTGTCGCTACGTCATACACTGGCCTAATCAAACCCCTCTCAGCCCGCCGCGCGCACTCGCACCTGCTCTTAAAAGAAATAAAAAAAAAACAGAAGGAAAATACACATAAGCCACGTGACTTTATCATACGGCTTTATCATATGATATTAGCAAGAGTGGATAATAGCGATCTCTATTATCCACTCCTGATATTATTGTAACGATTTCTTCTCTCTCTCTTCTCTTTTACTACACCATTGGCCGTGGTATAGCTCGGTGCCATTGTGTCGCGCACCCTGACCTTACGGCTCAGAGGCAGCCAACACCCCTGAGCGCCGGCAAAAAAGAGGGGGGGGTTCGGTCGTCCAGTGAGCAAGTAGAGGTAATAAGTAAGAGAGGCAAGTAGTTTAATTATAGAGGGAACACTGCTATAGCCTCGCCGTTCACACATCTACCAACACAGCGACGCCAGCAACTTTCGCTCCGAGCAGACTCGATGATCATCGTGCGTGATTCACGTGAAGACCACACGCCACCGTACGCGAACACCCAAACAATAATCACTACGCTTGCGATTAAACGCAGCCGAATACATGACAAATAAGGTCGGATCGACCCTTCCGCTATACCGTACACTGTCTAACGAGCGTACGTCCTCACGTGGCACCCCTGCGCTGCTACAATATATGCCGAAGCGCTGGCTCGGTTCGCGGGGCGAAATGCCAAATTGTGAGGAAAACCCGCGAGTGCTCAGCTTAGCTTCTCTAGTAATCGCGAAGGTAAGCCTTCAACTCACACCCGCGGACAGGCAACATGCTGCAGAGTGCTTGCGTCTCGTGTCGCCGGCACGCCAAGCTATATTATTACACCATCATATCCAGCCATTTTTTTTATTTTTCAGCTTTTAATTAAACACACGGCCAGCTATATTATTACACCATCAGTATTACAGCCATCAGCTATAAACACACGCCAGTATATTATTACACCATCAGTATACAGCCATCAGTAATAACACACGCCAGATATATTATACACCAATCCTATACAGCCAGCAGCTAATACACACGCAGCTATAGTATTACACCATCACTATACGGCCATCAGCCTAGATAACACACGCAGCCTATATATTACACCATCACATACAGCCATCAGCTAATAACACATGCCAAGCTATATTATTACACCATCAGTATACAGTCATCAGCCTAAAACACACGCCAGCTATATTATTACACCATCAGTATACAGCCATCAGCTAACAACACACGACAGCCTATATTATTACACATCAGTATACGCCATCAGCTAATAACACAGCCAGCATATTATCACCATTAGTAGACCCATCAGCTAACAACACACGCCAGCTATAGTATTATCGAGCCATCAGTATACAGCCATCACTATAACACATGCCAGCTATTTATTACACCATCAGTATACAGCCATCAGCTAATAACAGCACGCCAGCTATATTATTACACCATTAGTATACAGCCATCAATGTCTCAGTCGACATATACCAACACTTTTAACGTACCTATTTCATTCCGACCCACTAGTACTGTACGTCACTACGAAGATCTGATCACAAAACCCGAACACTCTATACTGCACATGTCGATATATCGCGACACATTCTAAAACACAGTATGCTCTCCCTAACCTCCGGCGTGTCTGCACTTTTCCCTTCTTGTTTTCATTCCTGGAACTATCATCGCCAGGAGGGTACACACAGATGGTAGATTATTGCGGGACACCCACTAGCGCCATCTCTCGCTGATGATAAAACTATAAACGGTAACACCGCATACAGCAACAACGATCCTAAAAGCGAATCTGCTACAATCCCCCCAACTTAAAGCGGACATAGCCTCTAGGATTTTACTGTATACAACTGTACTTTACTGTATAACCAAATCGTTACTACCCACCGTATTGTTACCAGATACTAATTTAATTTTATAATTAATTACACATCAACGCTGAGAAATTTGAACGGCGCCATACACCGCGACCGTGCCTGCCACCCCGAAAAAAGTTGCTATTTGCATTTATTTGCGACGTTACAGACGAGGCTAATCACAAAAGTGCGAATTATATTTTACCTAAATGCTATTAACAAACATATTCATTTTAGGGCCAAATTATTCCTATTATTACTGAAACTATATGTCGTTATAAGATATACAATCCTTTTGCCTTTTTAAATGAATAAATAAGAAACACCCTCGGTCTGTAGCCCTTGGCTGGAAAGTTGTTTTGCGCAACCTATCAGATCGTGCGCTTTGAGTGGCGCCACCGTCGTTTTAATCAAACTGTAGTCGTTAGTTTTAAAACATAAAAAAAAAAATATTCTAATGGTGATTGAACCATGAAACTTTTTATGTAGCGTAATTATAACCTAAATTAGCTGAAAATAACCCTAGAACCTAGGGTAAACTCTCCCTTTAAAATTGAAAAGCCCATGCTAAATTTATACTACCAAATAAAAATAAAACATAGCAGATGACACATGCTAGTTTAACCACTGGGAACAACCGCACGTTGTAAACACACACTCCGCTAAGAACAAGGGGCAACCGCCCAGCGGTAAACATTACAAAAGAAGGCGTCAACTACAAAATAAACTAATCGTGGCACGGGGCGCTTAGTGGGCCCCGGCACTATGCGAAGCTCTTCCCACGCTGTGACGTGGTCTCCTCCAGGTCCACGGGTCGGTAGAACGTCCGGCGTTGACGGCGATCCGGTAAGCTCCCTGGCCCCCGGGAACTCGCTTGCCGACATTCCACCGTAGTCCTCACCACTGTTACTCCCTGGCACAGGCTGCACGGTCTTACCAATAACCGTGTCGGACAACTCGCGTTTTCCCGCCTGACAGATCATCCTTCATCTCACTCGCTGTTGAGGAGTGTTCAACAAAGAGGGAAGAGTTGAATGGCCAACGACAACAGGTTGGCTTCGCTCTTTGGTGTGTATCTTCTGCCACCCACCATCTGTGTAGTCGGTCGAGCAGCAATCACGTCGCCAGCGCTCGGGCGACAACACGCAACCCGACAACACGCAATATCTGCCCGCACATGCAGTGGGCGTGACCCCACCACCCACGTCGATACTCCGGATCGACACGTGCCATCCCCGTCCGCTCTGCTAACACATTCGGTGGTGGTGGAAAGGAGGAGTCGTAACCCCGCGAGTGTGAACATCACCCGCAGGAGACTCGTGAGGCGTCTTACGCCTCGTCACTTCTTCCTCCCCACAGACTCGTGCAGTGTTATCTCACCACGGGGTCTTACCCCAGTTTGAGCAATCCTAGTGCCACCGTAGAGGTCTCTTCTTCTTCCCTCCCGCTGCCACTCATCTGTTTACTGTTCCTTCCAAAAGCCGTAGTACGCGGGCGGCTGCACCTGCCGCCGGCTGCGCGTCACTTGCTCCGGCATTTGCGCTAAGCCCCGTCGTCGGTACCGATGCTCCATGGCTCCAACGGCCTTGTGCCACCTCGCCGTCTTGTCTGCCATGCCCGCTTCCCCCACTTCGTCTCCTTCGCTGTCGGCGGGCGAGGGCGTCAAGTCCGCTGGGGGTCGTGCATCGCACTGTTCCGACTCACCATCGTCGGCGTCGGCCGGCTCTTGGTCGACAGGCATCTCGCACTCAGCCCCAGCAGTTCCTTGCTCTGTCCCCACCTCCACTTCTGTTCCCCTCATCCCCTCAGCTTTCCTCATTTTAGGGTCTTCGGCCCCGACATCATCGACCACCCACCGTTCCGGGGCGTCTTTCCCCTTGTACGGCTTCAGGTTATTCACACAGACCATCTTCACCGGTCCGTGCTCCGTGGCCTGTATCGACCGGAGGGTCCCACGACTCCGAACCACCAGGTATGACCCAGTCTATGGCCTACCCAAATTAACATCGTCGGACGGATAGAAGTAACGCTTCCGACAGGTAACGCTGATGGCTTCACGTGCTTGTCGTAGCACCTCTTCTGCCGCTCGGCTGCGCCACCGAGGCATTCTCTTGCTCGTTCGTGCGCCCGTCGCTTGCCTCACCCACTCAACATATTCTGACGGACAGGCCGGGATCGACTCGTCGTCGGGCGGTGTCCACATCAGGTCGATGGGCATGCCGACCTCCCTACCAAACAGCATCATGTTCGGGCTGACGCCAGTGCTCTCCTGCATGGTTCCCCGATACGCTGCCATAACATACGGGAGATAGTCGTCCCAGTCATCGCAGTGGTCGTTGACGACCTCGGCAAGCATATCCTAGAGGGTACAATTGAAACGCTCCACCAGGCCGTCCGACTGAGGGTGGTAGGGTGTCGTCCTGGTCTTCTTAATCCCAAGAAGATCGCACACCCCGGCAAACAACCGTGACTCGAAATTCCGCCCCTGGTCAGAGTGGAGTGTCCTCGGCACACCAAACCGTGAGAAGAACCGTGTGACGAGACAGTCTGCAGTCGTCATCGCTGTCTGGTCGTGTAGTACGTAAGCCTCAGTCTATTTTGTGAAGTAATCACACAGAAGGAGTATGTGCTGATTACCCGACTTGGTCACTGGCAAGGGCCCCAAGAAGTCGATGGCCACATGCTCTATTGGTGCACCCACCGGCTGTTGCCGAAGTCCCGCACGGCGCTTCCTCCCTCCTTTCCTCCTGGCGCACACGTCGCACTGCTGACACCACCTCTTAATGTCGGCCCGCATCCCCGTCCACATGAACCTCTGACGCACCCGCTCAAGCGTCTTCAGTGCCCCGAGGTATCCTGACATCCGGGCCCCTACTGCTGGAGCATCATGTGTTTTAGTAATATAGACTGGGCTTTCCCGCAGTTACAATACAATATAATATATTTTATTTACGATAGCAAACGTCACGTTAGATATAAACGCTAATAGTACTCGCCCAATTGTTGAGACGCCAATTACAAAAGAATAACCAGCCCCCATACGGGCTTCCAGGCAGCTCTCTTACATTCCCGATAAGGCCTGCCAGCGGAGCCAAATTAGAATGTGTTGTGATCTGTGTGAGAGTCGGTATCACATGAATTATATGGCAATGAACTTCTTTTCGTTTAGCATACTTACAAATCATGACTCTTTGACGTGGATGTGTTACAACATTGGATTGTACAAGTATTTAACAGTGATGAATGGCTGACCGACACAGCGTTAGAACTTGACTCATAAATTGCTTATCACTATCTCTCAAGACAGGCAAAGTAAAGTATAAAACTCAAAACTCAAATTCGGCCTTGTATATGTTTTGCAGTCTGAGAGGGGATACTCTACAGCAAAATACGTTAAAGTATTTCTACCAAACTACAACGTGTTTCGTAAAGAGAAAAAAATACACGAGGTGGGGTCTTCATAGTTGAAAAATTAATATTTTATGACCATTATAAATCGAGATTTCATGTGTTTAAAGTTTCCTGAGAATTGTCAGAAATAATGGTTGAACACATACATCATTCGGGATCAATCATTAGCCGACATTTCTTATAAATCATTCATTTTAAGCCGGTTTTAATTGAATTAAGACATTTTTGCTTATACAGATCAAAAGTAAACATATTGTAGATAGTGTTTTTGAAAAAATAAATTCACGAAACATTTAAGCATAGGCTGTAAAAATCTATTGTACTGTAGAATGCTACTGTGCGACTTTAGACTCATTTAGCTGTCACGGGTCACAAATATCGTTATGTATCATCGATCTACTTGTATGTTATTTTGATCCACTCTGCAAAACACTCAATATCTTTTCACCATGTCCAGGATTGTGGGAAACGAATAGTGCCAGAGCGCAAGAACCATAACGTCGGGAAAATGGGACATAATTTCCGTGAAAATAGAAATTTAAGTGAGACGATCCACACATATTATAATAAATCGTTTTATTATTACACATGGAAAATGTGCTAGACGCAAACATTGTAATCGATTTTATATTATATATATATATATATATATATATATATATGTGTGTATATATATCATAACATTTTTTAAAGGGATTGTGTTATAGCGTATTAGATATAACATATAATATGGATTCATGAATATGACTACTTAACACACCGAAGCAACCTTTAGCAACGACGGAGAATTAAGATGTCACTCATGTAAATCACAGACGGGGATATTCCCAGAATCTTACAATTTCACTAAAATTACTTAGATATTCATAAAAGCGAGCAGAACAGGGAAAATTCCATGAAAGCTGATTTGTTTGTGAAACATTATCTTGATTTCAATACGTACGCATATATACGTACGTACGAAGTGCGAATACGTGCATGCATGCATGCATACATATATACATGCACGCACATACGCACGCACGAACGCACATACGCACGCACGCACATACAATCATGCATGCATGCATACATACATATATGCACGCACATACGCACGCACGCACACAC
>NW_014580304.1:0-255 GCF_000485595.1 Priapulus caudatus | reverse complement strand
CTCTTCCTACACTCCTCCTCTCCTCCTCTCTCTCTCTCTCTCTCTCCTCTCTCCCTTTCTCTGCGAATACGTGAGGCATTATGTGGATCTCGCGGGACTCATGGCCGCCGCTTTCGTCCTTCAGTAGTTACAATCGTTATTTATTTATGGTATTCTATTGATCCGTAATATCAAACAGAAACTGCTAGCACCAGCTGTCTCCCTCTCTCGCTCCTCTCTCTCTCTCTCTCTCTCTCTCTCTCTCTCTCTCTCTCT
>NW_014580303.1:16921-18463 GCF_000485595.1 Priapulus caudatus | reverse complement strand
TGTGTGTGTGTGTGTGTGTGTGTGTGTGTGTGTGTGCGCGCGCGAGTGTGTGTGTGTGTGCGCGCGCGTGCGTGTGTTTTTACTTTCTCAGATCGTTACAAGATGAAAAGATAAAAATTAAAAATTACGTGAAAGACCATAACAATAGGTCCGCTCCAACATGGCGTAAGAAGATCACGCGGTGGTCCGTAACAACATGGCGGCGCGAGAAGGTCACATGGCGGTCCGTACCAACATGGCGTCCCGAGAGCCGAGTGACGTTGATTCGTCTGGGCGACATTTGAATTACGCGAGCGTCGCTCCGTAGCAACGATAATCCACGACGGAAAACCGTAGTAGCTTTAAAAACGCTTTCAGTGGCGACGTCTTTTTCAGTGCGCGTCTTAGAGTGTATACGGTCCTTTAAAATGAGCGTTCGTGCCAGTTAATGCATCTCGCACATTGACACAAAAAACATTACGGGCTTTCTAGGCAAACAAAGAGAAAAGACCCGCCGCAGCTCTTTTAAAACAAACAAAAAACTGGTGTATAAACCGATTATGATTATAGTATAATTATAATTAATTCGAATGTACGTCACGGTCGCCATGTTTCGCTCTGCTCTTCTCTGCCGCAGCGGACGAAAGACAATGAGGCGAGAGCGAGCGGGAGTGGCAGTGGAGAAAACAGGGAGAGAAGGAGGAGGAAAGGAGGGGAGAGAAGGAGAAGGAGGGGATGTGGAGAAAACAGGAAGGGGAGGAGGAAAGGAGGGGGAGAGAAGGAGGAGGAGAGGATGTGGAGAAAACAGGGAGGGGAAGAGAAAAGGAGGAGGGGAGAAGGAGGAGGAGGAGAGTATGTGGAGAAAACAGGGAGGAGAAGAGGAAAGGAGGGGGAGAGAAGGAGGAGGAGAGGATGTGGAGAAAACAGGGAGGGGAGGAAAAAAGGAGGGGGAGAGAAGGAGGAGGAGAGGATCGGTGGGAGAGAGAGATGGGAAGGGAGCGACACTCGCTATACTATATATCTTCAATAAATCGCACTCGATGTGCGTACGTCTCACTCACAAAAGAAAATGTAGCGTGAGTGAAAGACTGTGATAGGCAAGCAGAGGGGAGAAGGATAGGAGAAGACGAAGAGAGGAGAGAAGGGTAGGGGGAGGCGAAGAGAGGAGAGAAGGGTAGGGGGAGGCGAAGAAGAGAAGAGAAAGGTAGGGGGAGGCGAAGAGAGGAGAGAAGGGTAGGGGGAGGCGAAGAGAGGGGAGAAGGGTAGGGGAAGGCGAAGAGAGGAGAGAAGGGTAGGGGAAGGCGAAGAGAGGAGAGAAGGGTAGGGGAAGGCGAAGAGAAGAAAGAAGGTAGGGGGAGGCGAAGAGAGGGGAGAAGGGTAGGGAGAGGCGAAGAGAGGAGAGAAGGGTAGGGAGAGGCGAAGAGAGGGGAGAAGGGTAGGGGAGGCGAAGAAGAGAATAGAAAGGTAGGGGGAGGCGAAGAGAGGGAAGAAGGGTAGGGGAGGCGAAGAAGAGAATAGAAAGGTAGGGGGAGGCGAAGAGAGGGAAGAAGGGTAGGGGAGGCG
>NW_014580303.1:6376-16005 GCF_000485595.1 Priapulus caudatus | reverse complement strand
TTCTCTTTCTCTCTCTCTCTCTCTCTCTCTCTCGCGCGCGCGCTCTCTCGCTGTCTCTCTCTCTCTCTCTCTCTCAACTATCTCTCTCCCTCTCTATCTATCTCTCTCTTTCCTTTTCATATCTCTCGCTCTCGCTCGCTCCATTCCTCCCTTCCCCCGTCCCCTCTTCCTCTCTTCAGGCAATTAATTGCGCGCTCCGCTGACGGCGCAGTCGACCGCGAGGCGTCTTTACATTAGGCAGACGTGATCGGAGTCAACAATCGGCGCTTCAATTTCGCTCAGCAATCCAGCAGCCGAGAATTTAAACATTAAACGACGGATTTATACACGATAGCCGAGCGACGTGATCGGAAACATCAATTCGCTGTTAGGAAGGACGACGACGACGACGATAATAATGATGATGACGACGCCGACGACGACGAGAGCGACGATGACGATGACGACGGCGAGAGCGACGACGACGACGACGACGATGACGACGACGACGACGACGACGACGGCGCCACCTATTGTACGTGCTTGGTTATATATGCTGTCTGCTCGCTCTCTGCAGTGTCGGTTGTGTGGAGGTGGTGAACGACTGACAGGGATTTCACTTCAAGGTGACTTTCCGCCATTTTTTACATTTTGCTCCATTGGTTCACCTTCATTCTCGGAAGCCTAACAGTTCACTCTCCTACTCCCCAGCCTACCAACCAACCGCACCACAACCCAGACTACTAAACCCAGCTTTTGATTTCACCCAAGCTATACCAATCCCCTCCTTCATATAGGTTAGCAAACACCTTATTCGTTTCCCTACAGCTACCCGCTATAATATTATCTATCTCTTTCCCTCCTCGCCTTTTTCTCCATCAAGTTCTCTGTCCCTCCCCACATCTTTCCCCTCTCCCCTCTCTTCCTGTACTATGGCCATCTCCCCACATCTCTCCCCTCTCCCCTCTCTCCATGTACGCTGCCCCTCCCCCCACATCTCTCCCCTCTCCCCTCTCTCCATGCACTCTGCCCCTCTCTACACATCGCACATAACGCACACACGCCGCACGCACATACGCGATACTCGCGCGCACGCAGCGCCCCTCCCCCCACACAACACGATACCACCACCCAGCACACGCACGCACGCCCACGGCACGCACGCACGCACACATTCACCGAGGTATAGGCGCGGGAAGAGGTTGCTACGGCGCTCTAACGGGAAGTTTATTAATTCAGACGAATACTCAACATGCGTTTCAGCCATGTTACCGTTGCTACGCTCTCCTTCTTATATGCTCTTTATACTACACATATCACACTCCGCCATCAGACTTTCCGTATTATCAAAGAATGATCCAAAACCCTAACATTATAACCCTAACCCTAACCACAACCCTTACCCTAACCCTACATAACTGTAAACCGACTCGGCTATCTTACTATACTATCTATGTACCCAAACAACTATCTATGGTGTATAGCATAGCCACTGACGTCACGAGAGATACTTTGGTTCATAGAAATATCCAACCAACTGTCATGGCAAAGTCGTGCCGCAAAGCTCGCCATTATACCGCACGGGGACTGTCGTGGCGGCGGCGCGCGCAGCCTTTCAGCATTTACGCGCCACCACTACCTGTCATGCGGGGCGACGCGCGCAGCGTTACTTTGGTTCATGGAAACATATGCCACCAACTGTCATGGCAGTCGTGCGCAAAGCTCTCAATGAAACCGCACGGGACTGTCGTGGCGGCGGCGCGCGCAGCTCAGCATGTTACTGCACACATACCTGTCATGCGGGCGACGGCGCACTCGCACGTTACGCACCACTACCTGTCATGGGGGCGCGCAGCGCAGCTCGGCGCACGTTACCGCCACCACTATCCGTGTCAGTGCGCGGCCTGCACCAAAGCTCTGCCAGTTACCGCACGATAAACTGTCATGGCGGCGGTGCCTCGTGACTCATGCGCGGTGACAGACAGCGGACCTGTCTTCGCCGCCGCCAAGACAGGTAGCGTGTAACGGAACACGCGGCCCGCACGTCTATGACGTATCACGACGATCAGACGATATATTTCAGAGCGGCGTTCTTCTTGCCATCGCACGCAAATTCTCCATTTCTCTTCGCGTCCCACGCGACGCGTCAGGCGCGTTATTGCGTCACGCTGGCAACCAACCAATGACGGTCGCGCCGCCGTTAATCACACGAACGCTCCCTGTGCCGGATAATCATATCGAGACGGCATGCCACGCATGATGGAATGATGCTGCGTGTATATATGTGCTGTGTGTCGGGGGGTGATGTGTGTGTGTTGTGGTTGCATGTGTGCTGCGTGGTGTGTGTGTGTGTGTATGTGTGTGTGTGTGTGTGTGTGCTGTGTGCGTGTGATATGTGATGTGTGTGATGTGTGTGTGTGTGTGTTGTGTGTGTGTGTGTGTGTGTGTGTGTGTCTGTGTATTGTGTGTTCTGATGTATGTGTATGTGTGTGTGTGTGTATTGTGTCCATAATCAACCATACCATACCCCATGTCCCCTAACCACTCAAAGGGTCAACCCTATCCCTTTCCCTCCGAGCTCGACGCAGCCACCCCCGGCAATTCCCTAACGTCTTAATGCGGGCGGCCTATTAGTAGCAATCGTATCCTAAAGCAAACACGTATTCCTGCTCCAATTACACACCAGAGAGAAGAGAAGAGAGAAAGAGAGAGAGAGGAAGGAGAGAAGAGAAGATGAAGACTCGATTTCTCTATTTTCTCTGCTATTTCTCATCATCGTGCTAATAACTCCACCTCTCTCTCTCTCTCTCTCTTCTCTCTCTCGCTTCTTTCCTCTTCCTCTCTCCCTCTCCCCCTTCTCTTTTCTCTCTCTCTCTCTTTTCTCTTCCTCTTCTCTCGCTCTCTCTCTCTCTCTCTCTCTCTGCCTCTCTCTCCTGTCGCTCCTGTCTGGCCAGCCCGTCCACTGCTGGCCTCTCCCCCCTCCCCTCCCTTCCCTCCCCCGTTTGAACGGCGTGTGCTGTGTTGTCATAGTCGGCTGCCCGGGTTAGTCCCCTGAGGCATCTTCTCTACGCGTTTCATTAAAGAAAGACCATTAAAGGGATGGTCCTTTTGTTTTGCTGAGGAAGCTGTTCGGGCTGGAGATGCTAGAGAGTAGAGAGCAGAGAGAAGACGAGAGAGAGAGATGAAGAGAGAGAGAGAGCGAGAGAGAGGTGAGAGGAGAGAGAGAGAGCGAGAGAGAGAGAGAGAGAGAGAGAGAGAGAGAGAGAGGCGATGAGAGAGCAAGAGAGAAGAGAGAGAGACGAGAAGAGCAGATAGAGAGAGAAGGGGGGGAGGGAGAGACGAGAGCGAGAGAGAAGAGATAGAGAGGGAGTCGAGAGAAGAAAGAGAGAGGGAGAGTAAGAGCGGAGATAGGAAGCAGAGAGCAGAGAGAGCGAAGAGGAGTGAGAGAGAAGAGGAGAGACGAGAGGTGAGAGCAGAGAGAGCGAGAGAGAGAGGAGAGAGAGGGGCGAGAGAGAGAGCGAGAGAGAAAGAGGAGGAGAGAGGGGAGAGGGAGAGAAGCGCGAGAGAAAGAGAGAGAGCAGAGAGAGAGAGAGAGAGAGTAGAGAGAGCAGGAGCGCGGAGCGAGAGAGAGAGAGGGGGGGAGGGGAAGAGGGGAGAGAGAAAGCGAGAGAGAGAGAGGAGAGAGAGAGGAGAGAGATGAGCGAGCCGACGAGAGCAGAGGAGAGAAATGGGGGGTGAGCTGCAGGCGGAGGAGAAAGCAGGGAAGAGAGAAAGGCGAGGAGAAACGAGAGAGAGAGAGAGAGAGATAAGGAGAAAGGAGAGAAAGAGAAGGGGAGGAAAAGATATCTTGATGGTATTTTGTACTTCAATAAAAGACGCGATGTGGGCGCTGTGTGAGAGGAGGGACAAAGTACATGGCAGAGATGGGGAGAGGTGGGAGAGGTGTGGAGGCNTATCAATCTATCTATCTATCTACTTATCTAAACTCTAACTCTATCATTATCTATCTATCTTATCTATCTATCTATCTATCTCAATCTACTATCTATCTATTCTATCTATTCTATCTATCTATTCATCTATCTATCTATCTATCTATCCTATCTATGTATCTATGCTATCCTATGTTATCTATGTATCTATTATCTATGTATCATATGTAAATCTATGCTATCTATGTATTATCTATGTATCTATTGTATTCTATGTATCTATGGTATCTAGTATCTAGCTATCATATGTATCTATGTATCTATTGGTATCTATTGTATCTATGTATCTATGTTATCTATGTATCTTATGTATGCTAATCTATGCTGATCTATGTATCTATGGTATCTATGTTATCTATGTATCTACTGCTATCTATGTATCTATGTATCTATCGTATCTATGTACTCTATGTATCTAGTATGTCTATGTATCTATGTATCTATGTTATTATATCTATAGTATCTATGTATCTAATAGTCTTATCTATGTATCTATGCTTATCTATGTATCTATGTATCTATGTATCCTATGTATCTATGTATCTATGTATCTATGTATCTACTGTATCGTATGTTATCTATGTATCTATAGTATCTATGTATCTATGTATCTATGTATCTAATGTATCTTCATGATATCTAGCTGTATCCCTGATGCTATCTATGTATCTATGTTATACTAGTATCTATGTTATCTAGTTTTATCTATGTATCTATGTTATCTATTGCTAATCTAATGTATCTATGTTATCTATGTATCTATGTATCTATGTATCTATGCTACTCTATGTATCTATGTGATCTATGTATCTATGTATCTATGTATCTATGTATCTATGTATTACTATTGTATCATATGTATCTAGTATCTATGCTATCTATTGTATCTATAGTATCTATGTAATCTTATGTATCTATTGATCTTATGATCATATGTATACTATGTAATCTATGTATCTAGCTGTATCATAACTGTATCTACTGGTCTTGTACTCCTATGTATACTATTGTATCTATGTATCTATGTATCATATGTATCTAGTGTATCTATGCTATCTATGTACTCTATGTTATCTATGTACTCTTATTGTATCTAGTATCTATGCTATCTATGTATCTAATGTATCTATGTATCTATGTATCTATGTTCTATGTATCTATGTATCTTGTATCTATGTATCTATGTCCAAATCTTATGTATCTTTATTGTATACTATGTATCTAATGTATCTAATAGTATCTATTATCTAATGATCTATTGTATCTTAATGTATCTATGTACTCTACTGTATCTCATGTACATCCTATGTATCTATTGTATCTATGTATCTATGTATACTATGTATAGCTATGTAGCATGTATCTATTGTACTCTATGTATCTATGTATGCTATGTATCTCTAATGCTATGCTATTATCTAGTAATCTATGTACTCTATAGTATCTATGTATCTATGTTATCTATGTATCTATGTATCTATCGTTATCTATGATAGCTATGTATTCCTATGTATCTATGTATCTATGTATCTATTGTATCTATCTATCTATCGTATCTATTCTAATCTATCTATCTATCTATCTATATATCTACTGTATCTATGTATCCTATGGTATCTATGCTATCTATGTATACTATGTATCTATGGTATCTCATGTATCTATGTATCTATGTATCTATGTACTATGTACTCTATGTATCTATGACTATTATGTATCTATCATGTATTCTATCTATGGTATCTATCTTTCTATCTATCTATCTATCTTATGTATCTATCGATGAATCTATACTATCTATCATATCATATCTATCTTAATATATCTAATGTATTTATTTATCTATCTATCATATTATATACTTATCTATCTATCTATCTATCATATCTATCTAGTCTATCTATCTATTCATATCTATCTATCTATCTTATCTATCTCTCCTCTCTTCTCTCTCTCTCTACTCTCGCTCATCTATAATATATAATATATATATATATATATATATATTATATATTACAGCCAGAGAGAAGAGCAGAGAGAGCTAGAGATTGAAGAGAAGAGCAAAGAGAAAGAGGGCAAGGCTGAGACAGCAGAGAGAGAGAGAACGAGAGAAGATGTCAGAGAGAAGAGAGCAGAAGCAGAAAAGAGAGAGAAGAGAGAGAAAAGAGGGTTAGAGGAGAGAAGATAGAGAGGTGAGAGAGAGATGCAGAGAGAGAAGAAGAGAGAGAAGCAGGAGAAGAGGCGAGAGCAGACTAGAGGAGAGAGAGAGAGAGAGGAGAGAGAGACAGATATAAAAACATATGGCTCATAAATATCTATTTAATCTATTTATCTATCTAATTATATCTATCTATCTATCTATTTATCTATCTATCTACTCTATCTATCTATCTATTCTATCTATCTATTCTATCTATCTATCTATTCTAATCTATCTATCTATCTATCTTGATCTATCTCTCTTCTCTCTCTTCTCCTCTCTCTCTAATATATAGTATATATATATATATATATACGACGAGAGAGCGAGAGCGAGAGAGAGAGAAGAGAAGAGAAAGAGAAAAGACGGGAGGTGGAGCACAGAGATGAGAGAGAGAGAGACACGAGAGCAGACCGAGAAAGAAAGAAGAGAAGAGAAAGAGAGAGAGACGCAGAGAAGGAAAGAGCGGTAGAGAGAGGAGAGAGAGTGAGAGAGAGAGAGAGAGAGAGAGAGAGAGAGAGAGACGGAGATGAGAGAGAGAGAGAGAGAGAGAGAGAGAGAAGGAGCAGAGAGACAGATATAAAAACATATGGCTCATAATATTACGTTCTCAGTGTTTACTTATAGATATATGACGACCAGCCGCGCCACAGGCGATGTCACTTTAAGGAGGAAATTGAGTTTTGTTTCGTTGATTTTGGCTGGATCGCACAGACGCAGCCGGCAGCGGTCACGTAGCCATACCGTATCGTATCCTATCTTATCGTACGTGTGTGTGTGGAAGCCTTTGTTAGTCGCCCGCGGCGTCCCTGCGGAGGGAGTCAGCAGCGTTACGAACAGATTGTCTGCAAGCCATGACATGATCATCGTCACAGCGGCAGCGGCAGACGACAGTAAGTAAAGACCAATAAAACCCCGCCAACCATATAATGTGGAGCGCGGAACGAGAGCGCCATTTGCGCAGCAGCCGCGGTGCGTCAGTGTTCAATCTGAGTTCGGTGTTCAACGTTACATGATATACATGTGTCCGATTACATTACATTAAATTACGTTACATTACATTACATTACGTTACAATTACATTACATTACATTAAATACAGTTACATGACATTTTCGTTTACATGTACGCTTACATTACATGTACATTACATTTACATTTACATCACATACATTACTATTTACATTACCATTACATTACATTACGTTACATTACATTACATTTCATTACGTTACACATTACATTACATTTACGTACGATTACGTTACGTTACAATTACTATTACATTACATTACATTACATTTACATTTACATTAATACATTAATTACATTACATTACATTACATGTAATTAATTACATTACATTACATTACATTACATACATTAACGTTGCATATTCATTACATTACATTACATTACATTTACTTACATTACAATACATTGCAGTACATACGAAAATTGCAGTACATAAGTATATTACGCTTATCATATATTACATGTTCGTTAAATTACAATATATTACATTACATTACATAGCTACGAATGCAGGAACCACATGACAGCCGCATGTGTGTGTGCAAATGCAGCCATACTCGCCCACCACCAACGCTTTTGCGATCACCCACCCTCCCATTGAGGACATCGACCCAGGCTGATGGCTCTGCCCCATGCGTCGGCTCCTTTCTTCGTTGCTAGCACATTATTACTATTTACTAGTTTGTCAATCACCGCGCTGTCGGCAGCAGTGGGCGGTCAATTAATGCTATCCATAGTCAGAATATCAGTTCATTGTCATCTATAATAAATGCTGCGAACGTATATTATGAATTCTGTTTATCTTTCGCTCTCTTTCCCTTCAGTCTCTCTCTCTCTTTCGCTACTCTCCCTCTCTCTCGCTGCTCTCTCTCCTCTCTCCCCTCTCCTCTCCTTTCTCTGTTAGTCTCTCTCTCCCTCCCACTCTCCCTCTCTCTCTCTCTCTCTCTCCTCACGCCTCTCTCTCTCTCCCTTTACGCTCTCTTTCCATCTCTATCTCTCTCTCTCTCTCTCTCTCTCTCTCTCTCTTCTCTCTCTTTCTCTCTCTCTCTCTATATATATATATATACACATAACACACAACATATACATACATATAACACACAAATAGAGAGAAAGAGAGCCTCCAGCTCACGCGTGGAAAGTTTGACATTTTTCGGGGAATTTTCGTGCTGCGCTGAATTCGAGCGCGTCTCTCGCGCGATGGACGGACGCATGTATTCCACGTGTTCCAGCGATCATATTTCTCAGTTTCATCTCTAACAAGCGGTCGTCGTCGTCGACACGTCGATAAACGGCGGCCACCAGGGAGCGCCACGGTCGCGGCGCGGTAATGACGTCTGCATAATTCATTCGCAAGACGAGTCGCTTTCATCGACGCCTACGTCGTCGTCGCGAGCGCCCCCAGCCGGCCCGCCGAGTCGACACCATGATCGCAACGTGTGCGATCGATAGAGGTCGCTCTCGTCGGCCTCTCGCGAGATTTCTGGGCATTTGACGGCATTTTTCTTGCGTTTTTTTTGTTCTAAGCAAAAACGTAGTGGACCCGAAGTTAGTTGGCGTGACGCCCTATAGAGGTCACCCTCATCGGCCTTCTGAGTCCATTCGCCGCCATTTTGTTTTTGAATAAATGAAGATTTGAATGAAGAATGCATAGAACATTCTCGAATTTTCCGAGCATTCGTCGCCATTTTGTTTTTAGAATCTTTTAGTTAAATTAGATTTTTTTAGATAAATTAGATAGATTTTCCCGCGCA
Source organism: Priapulus caudatus (assembly GCF_000485595.1). Classification (NCBI taxonomy): domain Eukaryota; kingdom Metazoa; phylum Priapulida; class Priapulimorpha; order Priapulimorphida; family Priapulidae; genus Priapulus; species Priapulus caudatus. Next base: position 7,045 of record NW_014580303.1, on the reverse strand, counting down.
AAACGCGAAGTGCGTTTGAACGGCAGACGATAATCATTTCCGATCGTGTCTGACGTCGATGAGTCTACGACCCCGTAGAACCATTGACATAAGAAAGCGAAAATCCGCTCTTCTCTATCTATGGCCAACCCCAGTCATAGAAAACTGTCATTTTCTACTGCTACTTTTCGCAGTATTGATCTGTCTGTTTGATCAACTTTGTCTCTTTCCGTCTTCGATAGTGTTCCTTGCACTTTGAAGACTGATATTTACGAGGTTACGAGATTACGATATGCTGCCAACGCCGCGGGAGTTAAAGTACGTCCCAACCATGCGCTGACGTCAGCACTTCATGTGTACGTGTGCGATGGTATGTAACCGCGTGTCCACCGAGGGGTGTTCTGATGACGTCACGACGTTATTGAGGAATTTTTATTTATTCTATATAGCGGCGGCGGATTGAATATTTCATGCGAGAGTGCGAGGCGCGCATTGCAATCATGCATCTGTGTGCAGCAGCGAGGGAGGTAAACTAAGAAATACATAAGCATCAGTATTAATCATTCAGTAGTTCACAGGTTCTAGTATATGCAACCGCAAACGGGGAAGCGTGTGTGTGTGTGCGTGCGTGTGCGTGTGTGTGTGTGTGTGTGTGTGTGTGTGTGTGTGTGTGTGTGTGTGTGTGTGTGT
>NW_014580303.1:0-1592 GCF_000485595.1 Priapulus caudatus | reverse complement strand
AACCAATAACACCCCGGGACCTTAATGTGCTATCCAATATATTTTGTCGCGGTTGATTGCATATAGTTACTTGGGCTTTCTTTAGCTGTTACAATAATATTGGGGCTCTCATTACACCCCTGAGGGGGGTCTTCACTTTCAACATCTCCATTTGGATCCCCAGGTTTTGCACTAATTGATCTGCCATTGCATTTTATGCTTGCCTCCGTCTTCGAATACATGTTAGTTATCACATTTAAAATATTGCCCTCTATGCCATATGTTTTTAGTTTAAGAAAGAGGCCTTTATGCCGTACCTTATCAAATGCGTTTTTTAGGTCGACAAAACACGAGAATAGGGTAGACAAGTTATTATCTTCTTATCTTATATTCTTATCTTCTGTTATTTCTCTACCAGTGTTTTTATTATCAGGAGGTTGTCGGAGGTTCTACGACCTTTCATAAAACCACTTTAAAACTTTGAGATTATGTTGTTTGATAGTGTAGTGAAGCAAATTTTTTCGTAATTACTTACTAGAATCCAGACCGCGCCTCGGTCGCAGGGACGTGCCTCGGGCACTTTCGGCACTCGCCTCGTTATAGGCAGTGGTCAAGATAACCCCCTCTTCTTTAGAAAGTCGCAAGGCAGGCTGGCATCGTAAATAAGATATTACTCTTCATTAGCTGGTACGCCCAGGTACCTAGGCCCAGGTGGAACAAAAAACCCTCTCCCCCCTCTCGGTTGAAAGTTAGAAATAGTGGTTATTTCTGACCGAGGCCTGGCCTTGTTTCGTGGACTAAATAACCTGGAATGTATAAACTCGTGATACTAGTGCAACCACGTGGTACATGAAAAGTAGGATAAATAGAGACGCTTTTCCAGCAGAAGTAGTCGCTAGATGTGAGTATAGTCTTGTCTTAACATTGTCCTGTATATCACTGTGTGCATATGCGTTTTAAACGCTATTGATGATACCGTATTGTGTGTTTTAAACTTTGTTGAGCATAGTATGTATGTAGCTATCGCTACTACTAATCCGCGAGCATTTATTGTGACTGTAGTTTTGGTGATAAAGAAATAGATCTATCGTTGTACGTTACACCTTGTGTCTGTCTATTAATCGTGCTCACCTCAGGGTACCTAGTGCCCGTACCACAAGCAGCACCTGGGGTACACTATATCGACACAAGCCTCATTACAATAGTAGATAATTAGTGATACGTTTATTGAGTAGGGAGTTGAACAGTTTTCCGAGACAACTTGTAATGGAGATTGCTCGGTAATTACCAGGAAGGTTCGGGTCACCAGATTTAAAGATGGGTGTTATTGTGCTTCTAGCCCAGATTCATAGGCTAATACTGTATAACCAGAGCATATAAATCAGTTGATTTATATGCTCTGGTATAACTAAGCTGTATATTTCGCGTTCGTTAAATTTCTCTTTCGTTTCGCGTGATTGACGGAGCAGTTCTTCAGTGATTCTCATGCAAATAGACCTGCGCGATGGCGTGTGCATATGTTTGGAGGTGAATTAGACCCGCTAAAATTCGAGACTGTTCGCTGGCAGCTATTGATTCGCTGACCGGCCTTTGGATTTGGCGCATGGATCAAT
>NW_014580302.1:5076-18464 GCF_000485595.1 Priapulus caudatus | reverse complement strand
GAAGTGATAGTTGCATAGCACGTGCATAGTGCATTAGTGATAGTGCATAATGCACTTAGTGTGATAGTGATAGATGATACACCGTAATGCATAGTGGTCGTGCATCGTGCATGAGTGCATATGCTTGGAGTTGCGGATGGTGTTCAGTAGGTGCATAGTGCATAATGATAGTGCACAGTGCATAGTGCATGGTGCACAATGGATAGTAATGAGTAGGGCAATAGTGCAATTAGTGATACACTGTAGTGCATGTAGTGCAGAGTGCGAGAGGATTTAGTGCATAGGTGCATAGGCATAGACGCATAGGTGCATAGTGCATAGTGCATGGTGAGGTGCATGGTGTCTTTTCTTTGGTGCATGGTGCATGTCGCATCAGCTGCATTAGTGCATAGTGCATTGGTGATATGTTCTAGTGCAGTGATAGTGCAATGGTGCATGATGCAGTTACCATGAGGTGATAGTGCTAGGGCATAGTGCATGCGCATTAGTGCACGTGATAGATGATAGTGCAGAGTGCATAGTGCATAGTGATAGTGCATGTGCATAGTGCTAACTGCATAGTGCATAGGTGTCATAGTGCGTCGTGATCGGTGCATTAGTGCATTACACTGTAGTGGCATAGTGCATAATGCATGAATGCATAGTCATAGTGCATAACACTGTAGTGAATAGTAGCAGAGTGCTAAGTGGCGTATGTGCGAGTGCATAGTGCATAGTTCATAGGATAGTGCATAGTGGATATGCATTAGTGAGGTAGTGCGTGGTGCATGGTGCATTGGTGCGATAGGGCATAGTGATTTAGTGCTTACTGCATAGTGCATGGTGCATTGTACATGGTGCATAGCTTGCATAGTGCTCATGGTGGCAGTAGGTGCTAGTGCATTTGAGTAGTGCATAAGTTGCAGTGTAGTGCACTAGTGGCATGTGCATGGTGCATGGTGCATGGTGCATGGTGCATAGTGCATAGTGCATAGTGCAGAGTGCATAGTTGATCACTGTAGTGTATATGCAGAGTGCATAGTAATTTTGTGCCAGTCGTTAGGCCATAGTGCAGTTGTGCATGTGCATTACTCACCTGCAGGTGCATAGTGCACAGTGCATAGTGCATAGTGCTTAGTGCATAGTGATAGTGCATAACGGCATCGGTTGATAGGTGCATAGTGCATGGTGCATGTGTGATAGTGCATGGTGCATGGTTGCATCTTCTGCATTGGTGCATAGTGCATGTGCTCGTGACTAGTGCGTGTTGCACAGTGCATCACTGGTAGTGCATGGTGCATAGTGCATACGTGCATTAGTGCATGTTGCACGAACGCATGTGGATAGGTGGCATAGTGATGTGTGCATGGTGCATGGTGCATGGTGCATGGTGCATGGTGCATGTGCATAGTGCATAGTCAAACGCGTCAGTGCATAGTGCATGGTGCATGGTGCATGGTGCAGTTTTAGGTGATAGTGATGTGCATGGGCATGGTGCATTAGTGCATTTAAGTTGCATAGTGCATAGTGCCGTAGTGCATTTAAAGTCGCTACTTGATAGTGCTATGGTTCATAGTGCTAGTGCATAGATTTGCATAGTGCATTAGTGATGGTTTGCATTGTGCATGGTGCATAGTGCATAGGCATAGTGCACAGGATAGTGCATAGTCGCTAGTTGCAGTTAGCTGCTGGGTGATGCGTGATACACTGTAGTGCATAGTGGGCATAGGGTGTATGATTGTAGTGCATAGTGATAGTGCATCAGTGCATAGTGCGAGTGCATACGCATAGTGAATAGTGATAGTGCATAGGGCATCGGTGCATAGTGCATATGCATAGTGGCATAGTGGCACAGTGATAAGTGCTGTGCATCGTGCAGTGTGCTCACTGAGTGCATAGTGCTAGAATATGCATTAGTGCATAGTGATAATGATAGCGCATTAGTGCATAGGTGCATAGTGCTAGTGCAAATGCAATGGCATAGTATGCATATAGTGGTCTCTACACTGTATTGCTAGTGCTCCGTGCATCCTGATAGGTGCATACTCACTGTAGTGCATAGTGCAGAGTGATAGTGCATATGGCATAGTGATAGCGCATAGTGCATTAGGTGCACTGAGTGGCAGCAGTTGCATAAGTGCATTTAGTGCATAAGGTGCATAGCGCATTAGTGCTAGTTGAGTAGGCTGGCGCATGGTGATGGTGCATGGTGGCATTGGTTGACATGGGTGCATGGTGCACTGGCGTGCAGTAGTGCTAGTGCATGGTGATAGTTCATAGTGCATTAGTGCATAGTGCATGGGCATGATGCATACGACTGAGGTGCTAGTGCATAGTATAGTGAATCAGCGATGTGCACAGTGCATAAGTGCATAGTGCAGAGTGCATCTAGTTGCATTAGTGCATGGTGCATAGTGATACTGCATGTGATAGTGCATTAGTGTGCATCGTGCATCGTGCATAGTGCATTACACTTGTAGTAGCATTAGTCGCATAATGATAATGCATGAAGAATGATAGTGGCTCACTCGTATTCATGGTGCATTAGTGCAGAGTGCAGGGTGCCATAATCGGCCAGTGCATAGTGCTTCACGGAGTGCAGTAGTGCAGAGTGCATAGTGCGTAATGATAGTGCATAGTGTGCATTAGTGCATTGACACTGCAGTGCATAGTGCAGAGTTGCCATTAGTGCATTAGTGCATTTGCATAGTGCCAGTTGCATGAACGCATTAGTGCATAGTGATAGGGTGCATCGGTTGCGATTGGCCTGTGCTTTCTAGGTGTGTTGGTAGTGCTACTGTGGTGTGTTCATCATATGAATGATGCTATGTAGTCAATCAGTGTGCATAGAATAGCATTCATGCACAGTTATGTTCGTAGTGCTCTCGCCATTATCTGGCATTATAGTGCATTAGTTTGCTATAAGTGCTATGTGTAACTCAAGTGACATAGTTCATGTAAAGTGCATAGGCACTGTTGCAGAGTGATATGGCATAGTTGCTGAAGTGCATAGTAGAATTAGTGAGCATGGTGCAGTTGTTCATTTAAATGACATATAGTGCATAGTTGCATAGTGCATGTTGTACGTTGCATTGTGCATACATGTAGTGCATAGTTGCATTGTTGCAGTTAACTCATAATGACATTAGACTGCATAGTGTGGCCATTAACATCTGTAGTGTGCATAGTGCAGAGTTTGACATATTTGCATAGTGCCGAGTTGTAGTCCTCGTTCAGTAGCGCATAGTTGCTCATTATCTTAGTTGCATATTGATAGTGCATTGAGTGCAGTGTTGGCCTCGGCTAGAATTGTGTGCTGCACTTGCATATGTGGCTGAGAAGCTTGTATAGTGCATGGTGCATTCCGTACAGTGGTTGATAGTGATTAGTGATGCATGATTGCATTAGTGCATAGGTGCATATTGCTATTGTCATAGTGCATAGGGCAATTAAGGGCATTGGTGCATGGTGGCATGATGTAGTGCATTTTGGTGCATGGTCAATGTGCATTAAGGCTGTGCATAGTGAGTATAGTACGATATGTTTATACTATCTATCAGATGGTAGTACGGTGCTACGCGCGAGATGACGATAGTGCATTTGTGCATCACTGAGTTGCGCAGGTGATGCTTTTAGTTGCCTATAGATGTTGAGCACTAAGATTGCATATTAAACATTGCAATGGCATTACGTATTATCGTGCAGTTTTAAAAAGTTACATTATGTGGCATAGTGCATAAGTGCATTGGTGAACTAAACGACATTAGTGTTTGCATAGTGCATATGCTTGCATGGTATTGCTTGTGAGTGTCAATAGGTGCCATGTGCATGGGATTACCTGGTGTTGCAATAGTTGCTATAGTGCATTGAGTGCATACGTGCGTCAGTGCACAGTGCTACTGTCATGAGTGATTGGCGCTAGTGCTAGTGCATGTGTCTGTGATAGTGCTGGTTAGTCAAATTTCGATGATTGGTGCATTAAAGTATAGACATAGTGCATAGTGCAAGTGTGTTAGGCATAGGCATGTGCATGAGCGCATGGTGCATGGTGCTCACTGTACGTGCCTGTGATAGTGCATAGTTGCCATAGTTGACATAGCTGCTAGTAAGTGCATAGTTGCGATTATGCATTATGCGTAGTGCATATGTATACTGATAGTGCTATGGTGCCATAGTGACAATAAGCTGCATTATGATGCAGTAGATTCAGTGTGATAATTGGTACTGCATTGTAGCTATTGGTGCATTAGGGCATAGTGCATATGCAAGTTTGCAATATTGTAGATATTAGTAGTGATAGGCATGGTGCATGGTGCAACACTGTTAGTGCATAGCTGTGTATTTATTTATAGTGCGATAGTGCATGAGTGATAGTGCATAGGCATAGTCATATAACGAATTATGAGGTGAAATACCTATGCATTTAGAGTGTAATATAGTGCAAATTTGGTGAGTAATAGGTGACTACTGCGATAGTCGGATAAATGATGATCGATGTCAATAGCCCATTTTTTCATTCGTCCTAGCATCGATGCAGAATGTCAGTCATAACATGCATGTGAAGTGTAATATACGAGTGCAGAATGCATGAGTGGTCGATGAGTGATAATGTGCGCATACTGCGCATAGGTGCATTTGTTGCATTTAGTGAGTTGCTTAATCAGTAGTTATTGGTCTATAGTTTCCATAGTGCAACAATTTGTGTATACTCGCATAGTGCATTCGTGCATGACGTTGATAAGTTGCATAGACTCAACTGTTTCGCTACTTTAATTGGCGAGAGTCTTGGACTATCACGATGCGATGAATTTGTTAGATGCATAGGCAGTTAGTGCATTAGTGCACAGTGCATAATGATGGTGCGACGGCAGAGTGTGCTATAGTGCAAGTGCTAAGTCAGTAGCGCATGAGTGGCATAGTGTGTGATGTTCTTGTTGTCGATGTGTGTGTGCAGGGGGTGCAGTGGTGCTGGCTCTCGCTCGGTGCTATTGTCAGTTGTGTGCATGGTGCATAGTGCATAGGTGCATGGTGGCAGTAGTCGATGAGTGCTTTGCATTTAGTGCAGCGTTTCGACTCGATGCCATTACACTCGATGGTCGTATGTGCTATAGTGCCATAGTGAAATAGGCATAGTACACGTAGGAGGTGTGTGCATTAGTGCTCAGGTAAGATCAGTATCAGTAGCTTGCTCTATTGATGGTCTGCGTAGATACGTGGTAGAAGTGCAGAGTGCATTAAGGCATTCGGCATCTGCAGTCGTGCTGGGTGCATACACCGTAGTAGCGTGCTGACGCTTTAGACTGCATAATGACTCAGATGCTTAGTGGCATAGAGTGAGAATAACGTGATAATGGTCGCACTTTATGTGCGAACTAGTGTTCGCACACGTGTTGCCTCCGCGAATGCGATGGTCATCGTTCATTATGTGATCCTGGTGAATATGGCACATGCTAGTTGTGTCACGTGGCATAGGTGTCTCTCACTGCGTTGTGACCTTTGTAGTCGCAGGGAGTTGAGCAATTGTGTCATAAGGGTTGCTAGAGGCTCATAATGGGCATTAGTGCTAAATAACGCATTATTGTCGATCTAGTGGCTATTTACTGGGTGGTGGGGCAAGTACTGTGCATCTTACATGCTGGTGTATTAGTGCATGGGTGCATGGTGCTGGATTGTGCGTTAGTGCATAGGCATAATGGCAGTGGAGTCGCGTGGGAGGTTGTCAGTACCAGTCGCATTCTGGGCAGAGTTGATGGTGTAATGAGTGATAGTGCATAGTGCAGTAAGGTGTGAGTATGTGGATAGCGACGATATGGCACAGTGCCATAAGTGGTGATGAGTCGCTGATGTGGCATTTGGTGCATAGTGCAATACGTCTGAGTCTTTTAATTTTGCATTAGGGCATAGTGATGCGTTGGCATGCGTGTGCTCATAGTGATACAGCTGTGTGATAGTGCAGAATAGCAGTAACTTGCATAATGGCGATAGTGCATTTGTGCATATAACCTGTTGCATTAGTAGCGCACGAGTGATGAAGTGCATAGTGCAGGAGTGCATAGCGCATGAGTTCATAGCATAGTGATATGCATAGTGCAATAGTGTCATAGTGCATCGGTGCATGGTGCATGTGCATAGTGGCATAGTGCATAGTTGCTAACTGCATAGTGCATGGTGCATTGTACATGGCTCTAGGCATAGTGCTTTAGTGCATAAGCGCATAGTGCACGTGCATAGTGCATAGTGCAGAAGTGCATAGTGAAGATAGGGCATGGTGCATTAGGTGCTACTGCATTAGTCGCATATGCATGTGCATCGTGCTCGTGAGTAGTGCATACACTGTTAGTGCATGAGTGCATAAGCATATTGCACTAGTGATTAGTGATACACGTGTAGTGATTAGTGCATCAGTGCAGAGTGGCAGAGTGGTGCATAATGTATTGAGCTCTCGCGCGCTGGTAGTAGGGGCCAGTAGTTCATAGCGCTAGGCATAGTGCTAGTGATGGTGGATAGTGCATGGTATGGGCTGCATGTGCGACGTAGTGCGTCAAGTTTGCATTAGTGATAATGTATATGTGCATATGGTGAGCATTGTATTCATTCGTGATGTCATTAAGTGCATAGTTTTGAATGCATGTAGTGTCAAAGGTAGTCAATATTGCATGATATGCAGTAGCTGAATAGTGCTAGTTAATAGGCATTTGTGCATTGTGGTGGCATTGGTTTCTGATTGGGTGGCATTGTGCATTGGTGATCTTTTCAGTTGCATTTTTAGGTTGGGTGTGGTTTATACTACGGTGTAGTGTGTGTGGTTAGTGGCTCAGTGAAGTGCAGGTGAGTGAGTTGGCATTAGTGTGCGTAAGTGGCATGAGTGGCATATGGATGTGTGCAGTTATCGCTAGTGTATAGTGTCAGAGGGATGTGGTGCATTAGGGGAGTTAGGTGCGTTGAAGTGGCAGAGGGCAGTAGGTTGGGATGCTTTCCGTGTTGAGGTGAGTGTGTGAGTGTGCAGGGCAGGTGGGCGGAGAGCAGTCAGCCAGCGGGCATAGTAGTGCGCCGTAAGAGTAGGCATTATGTTGTGGGTTATGGAATCATGGGCAAGCGGGTATGTGCCCACGGGATGGTAGTGTGGGTGTGGGTGTGGTCTAGTTGTGTGGAGTGTGTGTTGCAATGGTGTGGTGTGTGTGTGGAGGTGTGTGTTTGTGGGCGTGTGAGTGTAGTGTGAGTATTGTTGTGTGGTGTGGTGTGTGTGTGTAATGTGCAGTGGTGTGCTTGGTGGGATAGTGTTGGAATGTATATTATGTACATGTTCATGCTGAGTTAGCGATGTATAAATTATGTACATGTGATGGCTTGTCGCCGGCGTGTGTGTGCGTGCGTAGTGATACGTGTGTTGCGTGGTTACGCGCGTGAATGTGTTGTAGGTCGAGACAGCCCGGCAGAGCAAGCGCGATTAGGAGGTGTAACAGAGACGCAAGGCGGTGGGCACCAGCGACTAATCGAGAACGAGAGAAAAAATGAGGGGCAGACTAGCAGACAACATGAGGGGAACGTGATAACGAAACGATGAAGAATGCGGAAAAGAAACAGCGGAGACAAGGAGCAAGAGGCAGGGAGGGACGAGTACAGGGAGCAGAGAGAGAGGAGAGAGAGAGGTGGAGATAGGCGGAGAAACCAGTACTGAGTAAAAGACCGGCAGACAGGCGAGAGAGAGGGATTAGAGGGTAGGAACGAACCCGGGAGAAAATGATGGTGGACTCGTCGTAAACTTGCTAGATCAACAATGTGCTGGGCATATGATATATATATTTAACATACTTTATATATATATATATATATATATATATATATTATATATATATAATATATATATATATATTATAGACACAGCTAGGGTATATAGATTAATATATGCAAGCGGTATTATCAGCTCTTGATATAGGTATAAATAGTAAAAACACGGGACCACACATGCAGATATAGAAAAGTATGTATAAAGATAATAAAACGAGGTGTCACTTTTTATGCATAATTCTTTCCTTTCTTGCATAGGTGTCCGTGTGGTGTTCTTTACTTGTATATATTAGTAGATAGATAGATATAGTATATATTATACTTATATTAGTATATATAGTATAGAGAGAGAGGGAGAGAGAGAGAGAGAGAGAGAGAGAGAGAGAGAAAGATAGAGATAGAAAGATAGATAGATATAGATGTAAATATAGGTATATATAGCTATATAGATATCATCAAGATCTAATAATATTAATAATATTATTAGCTCCGGTCCCGATATCACCAGGAGCGTCTCTGACGTCACTCCGTATTACGTGTTGCAGATTCTCGGTGCCTTCGCCTCGTATATGATCATCATTATACAGTTCATGCAGACGTAAGCATCCCAACACGCAAGTCCATCCACGGTGGCCATCACATAAATTATATATTCTACTAGTTATTTAGTTACTGGTGTGTCTATGCATGTCCATGCTGATAAGCACCAACTGTTCTGTATCTATAAACTTACTCTTTATCTATTAACTTTTGATAAATACAAGATAACGCTAGTCTGGACAACTAGTATATATTTATTAATATTAAATGATTAGACTATCACTGGCTAACATAGATTATATTAATTTATAGAAAAAATTGGTAGTGTTTTGTTCTAAGATAAGGAGGGTGGTCCTCGATCCAAAAGCATCCTCCACCGCCAGACTACATAATTATGTAATTTCAATGGAGCACATATCGCTCATGGCCTAGTAAATTAATCTAGCGACCTTGCTTTGGTGACGACCTATGATTTTTCAATATTTATTTTGATTACCCGTTTTGCAACCGATCCACCTACTCCTATATTTAATTCCATTTTCCTTTTTTCCCTTTTGATTGTAGTTGCATTGATCAAACACATATATTTGCTGGATTTCTCTCACCCACTCTGTCTCACGTTTCTCTCTCCACATGAACTCACACGAGAGAAAACATGGGCTGCTGTGACACTTTTCAACATGGTTATACGCGTAATTACATATGATTAATATCTATCGCATTAACAGATTAATATATATATATATATATATATATATATATATATATATGTATATTATTCGTATATATGTATAAGACGTCATTGAGAAGTGTCACACCAGCCTTCGTGGTTAGAACTAGTCGTCACCACAACGTCGTCATATGTCACCGTTTTGACGGCTGTGTGACATCATTGCAGGCCATAACCACTAATCTATATATGGATAATATATAATAACTGGATAGTTCATTGGGGGAATTATCTAATATCATGCGGCCACCACACTGATCAGCCCAAATATCGAGCAATGAAGCAGCTGCATATTCTAATGCACATTGCCGTACTAAAACACACAACGGATTCGACGGTCGACCGACATCAAGAGTCCATAATAGAAAAAAAGAGTATCATGATACGCATGATTTTATATTATGGACTCTTCACTGACATGGAGACTTCCGCTAGCACTGCCGTGACACGACATCCCGCTATCCAGTTATTGTACGTAGAGCAGCGGCCGCACTTCCTCACACGGTCTCGGATTTCTGATCGCATGCGCTGTCTCGTGTTCCCGCCTGGAATGACACACGCGTCCGCATCAGAACCCGTCCTGCGTCGGCGGCCGCGTGTGAAGTCACGGTGGGCCGCGCCTCGCGCCGTGTCACAGCACGCGCGGGGTGTGTCGTCTGCGGTGGCGTGTGACGTCACGGCAGGCCGTGCCCTACGCCGCGTGACATCACACGCGGGGTGTGTCGTCTGCGCCGCGGAGCCGCTCCCAGGCGTAGGCGGCGTCGAGCACGGTGACGTCATCCCACAGCTTGCCGACGAGCATGAGACCGACGGGAAGGCCGTCGGCCGTGAAGCCAGCGTTGATGGAGATCGCCGGATGTCCGGTGACGTTGAACGCGACTGTGTTCTGCAGCATGCCGATGGTATGGTCGATCATCTCTGCAATCACGAGCATTGTATGTTGCCATCAAGAGCTCTCAAAGAGATATACCGAGGGCAAGAGAGAGAGAGAGAGAGAGAGAGAGAGAGAGAGAGAGAGAGAGGAGGGAGAGAAAGAGAAAGACAGAGGGCAAGATATATATATATATATATATATATATATAGAGAGAGAGAGAGATAGGAAGAAGAGAGAGAGAGAGAGAGAGATTGAGAGAGAGAGAAAGAGCGAGAGAGAGAAAGCAAGACACAGTATGTGACAGAAAGAGAGGCAGAGTGTGTATGAGAGAGACAGCGGGAGTTTGTGTGGAGAGAGCGAGACATAGAAAGAAAAAGATGGAAAGAGAAAGAAGAAAAGACAGAGAGTAGAAAGTGAGACAGAGACACACACAGAGAGACAGAGAAAGGGAAAGGCGGAGAAAGAGTGAGACAGCACGCGCTGTCATCTCAACAGTGACACATTACATCATAGTTTTACTGGGGATGATACATGGGTTCATACGAGTTCTAATGCTGCTATTTACGCTCCTGTTTAGAGTGTACGTACAATACTACTTGTCTAGATGTGTTAGCCAACAACGTTCAATCCTAGACTACGCGTGCGTTTACATCAACTAACTGCTATAGTTGTGTCTTGTAATGATTGCCTCTATCACACTGTAATTTGTATAATTAACGAAATAAAATGTCACGGTTTACTTATTCACATTATGAACCGGTTGACGAATGTATTCATGTTCATGTGTGTAAAGGCTAGGCTCACTTTTTATAGGGGTCGCGGTTGTCGGTATGTCTGGTGCCGGATAGATGAGGATTGGCATAGCTAGCACGTCATACTTCTCAAGAACTGCATTGTAGCAAGCTGTCACCTGTTACATGCATACATATAATTTGATATTATGTTAAATATATTATTATTATTATAAAAAGTAAAATATTTCAAGCCAAATCAAAATTTCTTGCTACTACCTCCCAGCTAAGTGTCTAGGTGGCCCCACCACTACTCTCTCACCTACCTCATGGCTAATGTTTCGTGCTTTGGAGTAGAAGTGGAATCCGTATTCCTCACGCACGTACTCGGAGGCTAGCAGGAACAGCTTGGTAGTGTAGGAAAGGCACTGTCCCTGTGCGCGGAAGCCACGTCTCTGTGCATCCGCCAGTGCCGTAGACTGCATCACACAATTCCCGATGTTAACACCTACACATTGTTAAGATAATTAACAGTGATGAAGTGATTAAATAATTAACAAGATCAAACTTAACGAACGACCAAAATTATTTTAGAATTTTCAATCGAATGCTATAATGCCCATTGTATTAACTATTCGAGTTTTGTATAGGTACCAGTACTAATATGCAATAGTAGAACGATCGTGGTCAAGTTATCAACCTGGGTGCCGATTCAAAACAGAGTGTTCGACCCAAATTATTAGAAACTCAGTAAAATAACGAGCGGCGTTGGCAGATTTCAGTTTGACCAGTCGTACCTCTGCTTTCAGCATATCTCGCTTATCCCTTGTGCTAACGCATGGAAAAACCAGCGTCGTGACCTGGAAAAATCAAGCCAAAATGCATTTGCATCCATGTCGGCCACTGCATTCTTAGATTTGTTTTTAGAAGCAAATATTCAGTTCATTGAAAGTTGCAAACTAATTGGAATTGTCTCTGGGAGAAGAGAGATTGCACGAGCAGAGGGGAGAGAGCAGAGAGACAGGCTCAAAGTACTTAACCGCATAAGAAGTGCCGGTATAGACGACATCTGTTCGACACGCTTGCCCCGGCAGCTCTCAGGCTTTATCCAGCGCTCCCCTCACTATTGCCATTCACTGGATCGTGGCAGTTGGCAAAGCTTCCTGTCTCACTACTCCTATCTTTAAACTGCTTGCGCTGCCCTTCAGCTGTTAGTAAGCATATGAACACATACATCAGCGATCCAATGAGTGAATGTCATGAATGTTACCATTGCTGTTATTGTCATCACTACCGCCACCGCCATCGTCGTCGTCGCCATCATCATCGCCATCCTCGACATCACCATCATCATCATCATCATCGTAGTCATCACTATCATCAGCATCACCATGACCACCAGCATCATTATCATCACTACCACCCTCAGCATCATCATCGTCATCACCACCATCAACATCATCATCGACATCACCACTGTCAGAACATCATCATCGTTCATACAACCATCCATCAGCATCAATCATCGTCATTGCACCACCATCAGCATCATTCAATCGCCTCACCAGCCATCAGCGATCGATTAATCGTCATCCACACCATCAGCATCCTTATTGATCATCACCACCGTCAGCATCCAGCATCGTCATCACCATCATCAGCATCATGCATCGTCATCACCGACATATCAGCATTCATCATTGTCAACACCACCGTCAGCCAACTCAATCGTCATCACCATCATCAGCATCTCATCATCATCACCCACCGTCAGCATATCAATCACCACCATCAGCCTCATCATACAATCACCCATTCATGCATCATCATCATATCGGGCATCACACTCAGCTCACCATCATCGATCATCACGTCAGCTGCAGATTCGAGTCCATACACTCAGCTCATCTGGCTCACCTACACGCATCTCATGTCATCAGGACATCCATCATCGTCATCACCTCGTCACGCGTATCCAGTGGTCACCACAGCATCGTTCATTCGTTTATCGGTCGCGGAGGGCCTGGGACCATCAAGCATCGTGCCATCATAAGACAATCGTCGTCGCTCACAGACAGCACTCGCAGCGCATCGTGCGAATCGTCGTCCATCCCCAGCATTACAGCATCGTCGATCGTCGTCGTCACCACCGCGTCAGCATCGTCATCATTTATCGTCGTGCTTCACCGCTGCTCGGTTGTTGGGGACACGTGAGTCGCCGCGCTGACCTCGTGTCCGTTGCCGCTCGTCGTATCGCCGCTATCAGTCCTGCAGCAGGCAGCGCGCAGTCTCGACACCGTCGCCTCCATCGGTCCACGATGATCGCAGGACTTCCGCGCCGAGTTGCAGGCGCCCGTGTAGGCACAGCCCCAGTACGTCGGCTTAGACCCACGATGCCTGACCAGCAGGCTGGATGCGACTGAACCGCGAGAGAAACCGTGCGCTGCCGGATCCATATCTAACCTCGCGCTGCTGNCTTAATAATAATGGTCCAATCCGGTGTCCGGAAAATAACCCCCACCATCACTCATTCTAATGGAACACCGCAAACAATATTTGCCAGGCTGAATACATGCGGTGAAATAAAGCGCATATGGTTTTTGTCACGGGCATTATATAATAGCATGTGTTCGTAGGTAAATGGAAATGTGCACTAATAGCACAGTGAATAGCCGGGTGAATAGTACACAGCAATAGCGGATACCAAAGTAAACGCTCTCTCTCTCTCTATTTATCTCGCTCTTCC
>NW_014580302.1:1865-3705 GCF_000485595.1 Priapulus caudatus | reverse complement strand
GGGATTCTGCGGGGAGGTAAGGTAGACGGCTACGACGAGGATGGGCGGGTTCCCGTCGCGGGGCCGGTTGCCACAGCAACGGCGGTGCACGCGCACGGCCACTGCCCGCGCATAGAGATGACGCTGCGGCCGGTCGCCATGGCGATGCGCTACACAGGTCTGCTGCCGCTCGTCACGCCCGCCGGCGGATGCTGCACGCGGGTGGCGCCCCTCGCGGCGAGCGTCCTCATCGCCATGACAACCGTTTCCATCTCGGTGCGTCTGCCGGTGCAGTTTGGCGTTATGCTGGACTTCAGCCTGGATCAGCTGTTCATGATGCTGTCGCACCAGGCTCTTCCCTGGTTAGAAGCTGCCCTCTACACGATCGTCATGTGCGTTCAGTCGCGCCACCTTCGGGCCTACTACGCGCGCTGGAGCAAGACGCATAAGCGTCTGCATCCGTGCCTGCCGTTCGACAACAACGTCAGATTCCGCGCCGGGGTGTACGCGAGCATGTTCCTCTGCCTGCAGGGGGCGCTGATCGCGTGGACCGTGGCGACGGACGCGGACGGGTTCATGAGGCCGACGAAGGCGCTCTTCTTTCCGCTGCCGATGTCCATAATCGACGAGCATCCGTGGCCGTTCGTCGGCGCCACCATCGCACTGACGCTCGCCGGCTATGTGCTCTCCACGCTGCCGCTCGTCTTCCTCATCACCCTCTTCGAGGTAAACGCCGACGTTGTGCGCGGCTGGAAGCGCCACCTGGCGGCGCGCGTGCGCAACACGAGGCTCGTCGAGGAGGTGGCGGCGCTGCGACGCCAGCACTGGGCGCTAGGTTGCGTCGCGGCGGCGACGAACGCGCTCGTGTCGCCCCTGGTGTTCGCGACGGTCGCCTACAATCTCGTCTACCTCGTGCTGGCGACGTACACGGTCGTCTTCGTCNTGTGTGTGTGTGTGTGTGTGTGTGTGTGTGTGTGTGTGTGTGTGTGTGTGTGTGTGTGTGTGTGTGTGTGTGTGTGTGTGTGTGTGTGTGTGTGTGTGTGTGTGTGTGTGTGTGTGTGTGTGTGTGTCTGTGCATGTGCGTGTGTGTGCACACACGCACGCGCACAGACACACACACACACACACACACACACACACACACACACACACACACACGCTGTTATATATACATAATATCAGGGGTTAATAATGACAAATTGTCATTATTAACCCCTGATAATATGTTATAACAGAATATAACAGAACAGAACATTCATACATGTTATATTATGTTCTTAGACCAGCATAGTAATGTCATAGAAGTCTGTACATACCTAGGTCCATACCATAGAAATATATAGAGACCTATATTATTTCTACCTATATTATTTCTATGGTCGATACATCTATTTCTATGGATGATGCAGTGAGTGTGTGCTGCCCTCTAGGTGCAGGAGTGTCATAACATGCTGTTCAAGATAGCATCGCAGGAGCTCAGCAACGAGGGAAGACAGGAGATGGACTTGACCTTGCAACAGCTCTCTACCGTAGACTGTTCCATCCACGGACTGCGATACTTCTACCTTAATCGATCGCTTATCGTTGGGGCAAGTTTTACGCTTACATGTGTGCGTGTGCGTGTGTGCGTGTGTGCGTGTGCGTGTGCGTGTGTGTGTGTGTGTGTGTGTGTGTGTGTGTGTGTGTGTGTGTGTGTGTGTCTGTGCATGTGCGTGTGTGTGCACACACGCACGCGCACACACTAACACACACACACACACGCTGTTATATATACATAATATCAAGGGTTAATAATGACAAATTGTCATTATTAACCCCTGATAATATGTTATAACAGAATATAACAGAACATAACAGAACA
>NW_014580302.1:0-1021 GCF_000485595.1 Priapulus caudatus | reverse complement strand
AGAGAGAGAGAGAGAGAGAGAGAGAGAGAGAGAGAGAGAGAGAGAGAGAGAGAGAGAGAGAGAGACCCATCTATAGACATATAGATAGATATAGATGTAAATATAGGTATATAGCTATATAGATATCATCAGGAGCGTATAATGACAAATTTGTAGCGTATTTGTCATTATACGCTCCTGATATCATCAAGATCTAATAATACTTAAATAATACTAATAATATTATTAGCTCTGGTCCTGATATCACCAGGAGCGTCTCTGACGTCACTCCGTATTACGTGTTGCAGATTCTCGGTGCCTTCGCCTCGTATATGATCATCATTATACAGTTCATGCAGACGTAAGCATCCCAACACGCAAGTCCATCCACGGTGGCCATCACAGAAATGATATATTCTACTAGTTATTTAGTTACTGGTGTGTCTATGCATGTCCATGCTGATAAGCAACCACTGTTCTGTATCTATAAACTTACTCTTTATCTATTAACTTTTGATAAATACAAGATAACGCATAGTCTGGACAACTAGTATATATTTATTAATATTAAATGATTAGACTATCACTGGTTAACATCGATTATATTAATTTACAGAAAAAATTGGTAGTGTTTTGTTCTAAGATAGGGAGTGGTGTCCTCGACCCAAAAGCATCCACCACCGCTAGCCTACATATGTAATTTCAATGCAGCACATATTGCTCATGGCCTAGTAAATTAATATAGTGACCTTGCTTTCGTGACGACCTATGATTTTTCAATATGTATTTCGATTACCCGTTTTGCAACCGATCCACCTACTCCTATATTTAATTCCATTTTCCTATTTTTCCCCTTTTGATTGTAGTTGCATTGATCAAACACATTAATTTGCTGGATTTCTCTCACCCGCTCTGTCTCGCGTTTCTCTGTCCACATGAACTCACACGAGAGAAAACATGGGCCGCTGTGACACTTTTCAACATGGTTTTACGCGTAATTACATATAAGTAACATCTATCGCATTAACAGATTAATATATAT